>NW_028319378.1:0-107500 GCF_062004578.1 Staurois parvus
TCCCTATAGATACATTGTAACATGACAACATGGGGGGGGGGGGATACATTGTAACATGACAACATGGGGGGGCAGATACATTGTAACAGGACAACATGGGGGGGCAGATACATTGTAACATGACAACATGGGGGGGCAGATAAATTGTAACATGACAACATGGGGGGGGGGATACATTGTAACATGACAACATGGGGGGGGGGGGGATACATTGTAACATGACAACATGGGGGAGGGGGATACATTGTAACATGACAACATGGGGGGGGGGATACATTGTAACATGACAACATGGGGGGGCAGATACATTGTAACATGACAACATGGGGGGGCAGATACATTGTAACATGACAACATGGGGGGCAGATACATTGTAACATGACAACATGGGGGGGGCAGATACATTGTAACATGACAACATGGGGGACATTTCAGGGGGGAGGGGAATACATTGTAACATGACAACATGGGGGACATTTCGGGGGGGGGGGGGGGGAATACATTGTAACATGACAACATGGGGGACATTTCGGGGGGGGGGGGAATACATTGTAACATGACAACATGGGGGACATTTCAGGGGGGAGGGGGGGGGAATACATTGTAACATGACAACATGGGGGACATTTCGGGGGGGGGGGGAATACATTGTAACATGACAACATGGGGGACATTTCGGGGGGGGGGGGAATACATTGTAACATGACAACATGGGGGACATTTCAGGGGGGAGGGGGAATACATTGTAACATGACAACATGGGGGACATTTCAGGGGGGAGGGGGAATACATTGTAACATGACAACATGGGGGACATTTCGGGGGGGGGGGGGGAATACATTGTAACATGACAACATGGGGGACATTTCAGGGGGGAGGGGGGGGGAATACATTGTAACATGACAACATGGGGGACATTTCGGGGGGGGGGGGGGGAATACATTGTAACATGACAACATGGGGGACATTTCAGGGGGGAAAAGACTTTAAGTGTATTGGGGACTGTGTAGAGAAGTGTAGAGGACCACAAGATGCTTGGCTTGTTCCAAACAAAAGGAGATGAGGGGGGGGAGGAGAGGTTTGGGAGCTCAGAGAGGAGAAAAGAAAAATAAGAAAAAAAAAAAAAAAAATCAGGATTAAAGAAATATCAGCCATGGATGGAGGAGATGTAAACATATGAGGAATACTCGGGAGTATATACACTATCCTGCCATGGATCACCGGCCTTCCCACACACATGACCTTTAATGGCCCCCCAGTCTTAGTCCGTAGGGTTCAATATTGAGTTGGCCCCGCCCTTTCCACACACATGACCTTTAATGGCCCCCCAGTCTTAGTCCGTAGGGTTCAATGTTGGTTTGGCCCCCGCCCTTTCCACACACATGACCTTTAATGGCCCCCCAGTCTTAGTCCATAGGGTTCAAAATTGAGTTGGCCCCACCCTTCCCACAGACACGACCTTTAATGGCCCCCCAGTCTTAGTCCGTAGGATTCAAGATTGAGTTGGCCCCGCCCTTTCCACGCACATGACCTATAATGGCCCCCCAGTCTTAGTCCATAGGGTTCAATATTGAGTTGGCCCCGCCCTTTGCACCTATAACAGCTTCCACTCTTCTGGGAAGGCCGTCCACAAGGTTTAGGAGGGTGTCTATGGGAAGGTTGGACCATTCTTCCAGAAGCACATTTGTCAGGTCAGGCACTGATGTCGGGGGAGGGGCACTGATGTCGGGGAGGAGGCCTGGCTCGCAGTCTCCGCTCTAATTCATCCCAAAGGTGTTCTATGGGGTTGAGGTCAGGACTCTGTGCAGGACAGTCAAGTTCCTCCACCCCAAACTGGCTCCTCCATGTCTTTATGGACCTTGCTTTGTGCACTGGTGGGCAGTCATGTTGGAACAGGAAGGGGCCATCCCCAAACTCCTCCCACAAAGTTGGGAGCATGAAATTGTCCAAAATGACACCTTAAGAGTTCCCTCACTGGAACTAGGGGGCCAAGCCCACCCCCTGAAACACAACCCCACACCATAGTCCCCCCTCCACCAAACTTTAAACTTGGCACAATGCAGTCAGGCAAGTACCGTTCTCCTGGCAACCGCCAAACCCAGACACGTCCATCGGATTGCCAGACAGAGAAGAGTGATTGGTCACTCCAGAGAACACGCCTCCCGTGCTCTAGAGTCCAGTGGCGGCGTGCTTTACACCACGGCATCCGACGCTTTGCATTGCACTTGGTGATGGAAGGCTTGGATGCAGCTGCTCGGCCATGGAAACCCATTCCATGAAGCTCTCTACGCACTGTTGTTGGGCTCATCTGAAGGCCACACCAAGTTTGGAGGTCTTTAGCTATTGACTCTGCAGACAGTTGGTGACTTCTGCGCACTGTGTGCTTCAGCATGCGCTGACCCCGCCCTGTCATGTGACGTGGCCTACCACTTGGTGGCTGAGTGGCTGTTGTTCCTAGTTGCTTCCACTTTGTTATAATCCCACTAACAGTTGAGCGTGGAATATTTAGTATCCAGGAAATGTCACGGATGGACTTATTGCCCAGGTGGCCACCTATCACGGGACCACGCTTGGAGTCACTGAGCTCCTGAGAGCGACCCATTCTTTCACCAATGTTTGTAGAAGCCGTCTGCATGCCTAGGGGCTTGATTGTATACACCTGTGTCCATGGAGGGGATTGGAACACCTGAATCACATGATATGGAGGGGATCGGAACACCTGAATCACATGATATGGAGGGGATCGGAACACCTGAATCACACGATATGGAGGGGATCGGAACACCTGAATCACACGATCTGGAGGGGATCGGAGCACCTGAATCACACGATCTGGAGGGGATCGGAGCACCTGAATCACACGATCTGGAGGGGATCGGAGCACCTGAATCACACGATCTGGAGGGGATCGGAGCACCTGAATCACACGATCTGGAGGGGATCGGAGCACCTGAATCACACGATCTGGAGGGGATCGGAGCACCTGAATCACACGATCTGGAGGGGATCGGAGCACCTGAATCACACGATCTGGAGGGGATCGGAGCACCTGAATCACACGATCTGGAGGGGATCGGAGCACCTGAATCACACGATCTGGAGGGGATCGGAGCACCTGAATCACACGATAGGGGGGGGGGGGAATTGGAACACCTGAATCACACGATACGGGGGGATTGGAACACCTGAATCACACGATACGGGGGGATTGGAACACCTGAATCACACGATAAGGGGGGATTGGAACACCTGAAATCACACGATAAGGGGGGATTGGAACACCTGAAATCACACGATACGGGGGGGATCGGAACACCTGAACCTGAATCACATGATACGGGGGGGGGGGGGGAATATAATGTGTATATACACACACAATGTATGAGGAATACTCGGAGTATACACACAATGTATCAGTGAAGGAGGAGATACAATGTAACATCTCCGGATGTCAGTCCTCGGGTCTATCACCGGGGAGGGGCACCGTCCACACCCACCGATGTCTCAGCACTGTCCCCCTCCCCTCGGTCCCGGTCTCACCTGTCCTCCTCCTCCTCCTCCCGGTCCCATCTCCGCTCTCCACCTTCCGCCTTTCCACCCTGAACCGCTCCAGCCCCGCCCACCAGCTGTCATTCAGCCCGCCCACCACATACCAAGATATTGGCGTAATGACCCGCCCCCTTCCATTCAACTCCGCCCCCTATGGAGTTCTATAGGTCGGGCGGTGACTACACGTGCTCCTCCCACAATGTCCGCTCCGTGTTGTCACCCCGAAGTTGGGGGGATAGAGAGGAACCAGCCGGGAGAGATCACAGCCGATCATTGTGTGTAATCCGTACAATCCATCGGGGGGTGGGGACCGGAGAGGGAGATACATAACCCCCCCCCCAGTACAACCCCCCCAACCAGGGCCGGTGCTAGTAGACTATATTATGCCCCGAGCGACATCACCTACAGCACCCCCCCCCCCAAGAACAAAATAAAACTTCACCCCTCCTATCACATCCCCTCTCCTACCACCAATTCCCCCCAAATCCCCCCTCCTAGTACACCCCCCAAATCCCCCCTCCTAGTACACCCCCCATCCCCTCTCCTACCACCAATCACTCCCCAAATCCCCTTCCTAGAACACCCCCCATCCCCTCTCCTACCACCCATCCCCCCCAAATCCCCCCTCCTAGTACACCACCCACCCCCCACCCCCAAATCCCACCTCCTATTACACCCCCCATCCCCTCTCCTACCACCAATCACTCTCCAAATCCCTTTCCTAGAACACCCCCCATCCCCTCTCCTACCACCCATCCCCCCCAAATCCCCCCTCCTAGTACACCACCCACCCCCCACCCCCAAATCCCCCTCCTAATACACCCCCCAAATCCCCCTCCTAGTACACCCCCCATCCCCTCTCCTACCACCCATCCCCCCCAAATCCCCCCTCCTAGTACACCACCCACCCCCCACCCCCAAATCCCCCTCCTAATACACCCCCCAAATCCCCCTCCTAATACACCCCCCAATCCCCCCTCCTGATACACCTCCCCATCCCCTCTCCTAGCACAAATCCCCCCTCCACAAGGTTGCAGGTTGGGCCCCGGGGATGTAGAGGGGGACTTATATATATAAATCAGACTTCACTAGCTGCATGCTTGTTTCAGAGCAGTGACTGAGATACACGTGTGGCCCCTGTGCCCCCCCCCCCCCCTCGGGTGATCTCTTTCATTATTCTACCTACACTGAGCGCTGGGACCCGGAATCAGAATGACGGCCCCCCAGGTATCTCCACCAATCAGCATCCTCATACTGTGACCATGACAGAGACTTTGGGGGGATTACCCTGAGACTGGAGCTCTGTACCCCACAACCAATCAGCTTCCTCCTGCTCCGGTCTTAGTACATCCCCCTCATTGTGTCCTCACTGTGAATATTGGAGGGAAGAGGATTAGACACAGCTCCGGGGGGGGGGGGGGTATAATTAGGGCTCAGTATAGGGCTCCCCCCAACATCCCTTAATCCCTACACCAGGGGGAGGCGCCCTCCAGTTGTACAACTACAAGTCTACAGTGTCAGCCATGGGGGTGGGCAGGGGGGCAGCTGCCCTGGGCACTGCGAGGTGGGGGAGCACCATAAGGAATGTCGGGGGAGGGGATTTGTGCTGGGAGTTCTAAAAGGGGAAATTTGGAGGGAGGGGTGCTAGGAGTAGCGATTTGGGGGATTTGCGCTAGGAGGGGGATTTGCGCTACGATAGAGGGGGAAGATGTGAAGTTGGGGGAAGGGATTTTTGTTGGGAGGGGCAATTCGGGGCAGCAGGGGGTAAGAATTGTTCTAAGAGGGGAAGTTTGGAGGGAGGGGTGCTAGGAGTGGCGGTTTGGGAGATTTGTGCTAGGAGGGGGGATTTGTCCTAGGATGGAGGGGGAGGATTATGAGTTGGGGGGAAGGGATTTGTGTTGGGAGGGGGAGTTTGGGGCAGCAGGGGGTAAGAATTGTTCTAAGAGGGGAAATTTGGAGGAAGGGGTGCTAGGAGTGGCGGTTTGGGAGATTTGCCCTAGGAGGGGGGATTTGTGCTAGGATGGAGGGGGAGGATTAGGAGTTGGGAGGGGAAATTTGGGGGGGAGCAGCAGGGGGTAAGAATTGTTCTAGGAGGGGAAATGTGGAGGGAGTGGTGCTAGGAGTGGCGATTTGGGGAATGGGGGGTAGGATTTGGAGTTGGGGGGGATTTGTATTGGGAGGGGGAATCTGAGTCGGTCACCCTGGGCTCTAGATGACCTTGTCCCGGAGTCAGATCATGCTCAGGAGTCCGCCTCCCAAGTAGCTCCACCCCTCAGGCGTCACCATTACCGTCCCGTGGCCCCTGCAGCTTCCTGGTGTATCTGCGAATGTGTGCCAACCCAACCCCCGCTTCTAATGTGGACTGTGAGACGGGACAATCCGGTTGGCTGCCAGGAAGTCGGGAATTTTTCTTCATTGTTGTTTGGGGAGATATTCTTTCCTGGGACGCAGATCAGCACCGCATGATACTTGTTGTGAGGGGCCCCTCTATGTGCTGCAGACGTAGTGGGAGGCCATAGCTGCTCTAATTAAATGGCTCTGGCCCTCTGCAGACATTATGGGGCCTTCAGTAGACATTATGGGGCCCTCAGTAGACATTAAGGGGTCCTCAGAAGACATTATCTGGTCCTCAACAGACATTATGTTGTCCTTAACAAAGATAATGGGGCCCCCCCAGTAGACATATAGCCCTCAGTAGACATTATGGGGCCCTCAGTAGACATTATGTGGCCCTCAGTAGACATTATGGGGCCCTCAGTAGACATTATGTGGCCCTCAGTAGACATTATGGGGCCCTCAGTGGACATTATGGGGCCCTCAGTAGACATTAAGGGGCCCTCAGAAGACATTATCTGGTCCTCAACAGACATTATGTTGTCCTTAACAAAGATAATGGGGCCCCCCCAGTAGACATATAGCCCTCAGTAGACATTATGGGGCCCTCAGTAGACATTATGTGGCCCTCAGTAGACATTATGGGGCCCTCAGTAGACATTATGTGGCCCTCAGTAGACATTATGGGGCCCTCAGTGGACATTATGGGGCCCTC
Source organism: Staurois parvus (assembly GCF_062004578.1). Classification (NCBI taxonomy): domain Eukaryota; kingdom Metazoa; phylum Chordata; class Amphibia; order Anura; family Ranidae; genus Staurois; species Staurois parvus. The sequence continues at coordinate 6,599 of NW_028319378.1, forward strand.
AGAAGACATGTCCTTAGCAGAGATAATGGGGCCCCCCCAGTAGACATATAGCCCTCAGTAGACATTATGGGGCCCTCAGTAGACATTATGTGGCCCTCAGTAGACATTATGGGGCCCTTAGTGGACATTATGGGGCCCTCAGAAGACATTATGTGGTCCTTGACAGACATGTCCTTAGCAGAGATAATGGGGCCCCCCCAGTAGACATATAGCCCTCAGTAGACATTATGTGGCCCTCAGTAGACATGTGATCATATGTAGACATTATGGGGCCCTCGGTAGGCATTATGGGGCCCTCAGTAGACGTTATGGGGCCCTCGGTAGACATTATGGGGCCCTTAGCAGACATTATGGGGCCCTCATTAGACATTATGAGGCCCTCAGTTGACATTATGCAGCCCTTGGTAGACGTTGTGAGGCCCTTGGTGGTCATTATGGGGCCCTCGAAAGACATTATGTAGCCCTTAGCAGATGTTATGGGGCCCTCGGTAGACATTATGTGGCCCTCAGTGGACATTATGGGGCCCTGGGTAGACATTATGTGGCCCTTAGTAGACATTATGGGGGCCTCGAAAAAGACATTATGTAGCCCTTAGCAGATGTTATGGGGCCCTCAGTAGACGTTATGTGGCCCTCAGTGAACGGTATGTGGCCCTCAGTGGACGTTATGTGGCCGTTAGCAGACATTACGGGCTCTCAGTAGATGTTATGTTGTCCTCAGTGGACATTATGGGGCCCTGGGTAGACATCATGGGGCCCTCGAAAGACATGTAGCCCTTAGCAGACATTATGGGGTCCTCAGTAGACGTTATGTAGCCCTTGGTAGACATTATGAGGTCTTTGGTAGATATTATGGGGCCCTCAGTGGACATTATGGGGCCCTCAGTGGACATTATGGGGCCCTCAGTGGACATTATGCGGCCCTCAGTGGACATTATGGGGCCCTCAGTGGACATTATGGGGCCCTCAGTGGACATTATGTATTATGTGGCCCTCAGTGGACATTATGTGGCCCCATTCAGTCTTGCAGACCCGCTGTATGGGGAGGGGCCCCCTGCTGGAGGATTGTGGGAGATGCAGAAACTAGAAGAAGACCCCGGACACGGATACAAAGAGATGATTTATATTTCATATAAGGACAATTCTTCCATTTTCAGCTGCAGACGACCCCCGACATTACCGCCCCCTCTTCAGGTCTTCCATCGCCACTAAAGCCGCGTTACGTCCTGACGCTCCCATGACTCCGCCCCCTAAAAAGAAAAGACACTTTGATGAATGGAACATTCCGGAGTCAGGGGGATCGGACGTAGAAACGTTTTATCTGATATTTTGTATTCTATCTTTTCTTCTCCACGGAGGGGGCGGAGCTCTAGATATGGGCGCTGATCACGTGAGCGAGGATCCTGCGACATCTGACTGGCGATATGGCGTTCAATAATGGCGGTGACACCCCCCACACTAATCACACAGATCCAAACCGATCGATAAATCCTCATGGAGGATGTAACATTACTTCAATCCTTCTAACTTTGCAGCTTTGCCTGGCAGTACTCGGGTCGTCGGTTCGAATCCCAACCACGGCACCACCTGACTGGAGTGTGCATGTACTCCCTGTGCCTGCGTGGGTTTCCTGCAGGTACTCTGGTTTCCTCCCACACTCCAAAGACATGCTGGTAGGTGAATTGGCTCCTGTCTAAATTGACCCTAGTATGTGTATGTATGAATGTTAGGGACGTTCCTCAGGGGCGGGGCCTGATGTGAATGTACAGTATATATGTAATCTGCTGCATACATTTTATTATTTTCTATTCTATTCTTTTTTTGTTCTATTCGTTTCTGTTTTATGCCTTTATTCCCTATTGTATTCTATTCTATTCCTTTATTCCCTATTGTATTCTATTCTATTCCTTTATTCCCTATTGTATTCTATTCTATTCCTTTATTCCCTATTGTATTCTATTCCTTTATTCTCTATTGTATTCTATTCTATTCCTTTATTCTCTATTGTATTCTATTCTATGCCTTTATTCCCTATTGTATTCTATTCTATTCCTTTATTCCCTATTGTATTCTATTCTATTCCTTTATTCTCTATTGTATTATATTATATTCCTTTATTCCCTATTGTATTCTATTCTATTCCTTTATTCCCTATTGTATTCTATTCCTTTATTCTCTATTGTATTCTATTCTATTCCTTTATTCCCTATTGTATTCTATTCCTTTATTCTCTATTCTATTCTATTCTTTTATTTTCTGTTTTTTTCTTTTCTATTTGATTCCTTTATTTTCTATTTAGTTCTATTCTATTTTTTTTTGTTCTATTCTTTTCTGTTTTATGTCTTTATTCTCTATTTTATTCTATTCTTTTATTTTCTATTCTATTCTTTTTGAATTTCATAAGATGGCTCTTTTCTAACACGAATACACAATGGGGTTTATTTACTAAAGCTGGAGGGTGTAACATCCGGCTCACCTCTGTGCAGAAACCAATCAGCTTCTACCTTCAGCTTGTCCAATGAAGCTTCAGCAATGAAACCTGGAAGCTGATTGGTTCCTGTGCAGAGGTGAGCCGCGTTTTGCACTCTCCCGCTTTAGTAAATCCCCCCCAACAGTCTGAAGGAAATCGGCAACAACAGTCAGCAATATCTTTACATTTCAGATTTGTTTCGAATTTGATTCAAACTCAGATAATTTGTTGTTTTTTATTCATTTAAACTCTTTATTATCGTAATTTGGACATTCGGATCCATCCCGATCTTCAGATAACGAAAAGTTTGTCCGAATCTTCCATCTGGAACGACGCAAACCGCACGTGCGTATCGTAGAAGGACGCGGTCCCGGCAGCTGCAGAGCCACTCGTTGTGTTTGTACATTTCATTCGAAGGGAAATGTCATCATAAAATCATTTACAAATCAGCGCTGAACGACCTCGTCCAATGAATGAGCGTTCGGCCAATCAGCAGAAGCGTCAGGGGGAACGCAAAGCACAAAGATCTCCACTTCCTCCAATCATCGCATTTACATGAGAAAGAGGAAGCTGCCAGACGTGCAAAAATATCGGCCACCGCAGCATCAGCTGCAATCAGTCGTGCAATCAGCATTCTCGCTTGTTGCCATGTAAACACAGACTTGTCTCCCAGATAGAAAAAAGAACAGGAAACGTTTCACAAGATGAAGAAGTCATCAGACCGGTTATGTGTCGGCAGCAAGAAAAGTGACGTTCAGAGGAATTGTAAACCGAATCAAGAAGAAAAAAATATATATATATATACACAACGAGAGATGCATATACAGTGGGGATGGAAAGTTTGGGCCCCTGCAGAGTTAATATCTTGTACTGCCCCCTTTGGCAAGTATCACGGCTTGTAAACGCTTTTTGTAGCCAGCCAAGAGTCTTTCAGTTCTTGTTTGAGGTATCTTTGCCCATTCTTCCTTACAAAAGTCTTCCAGTTCTTTGAGATTTCTGGGCTGTCTGTCAGCACGGCTCTTTTAAGGTCTATCCATAGATTTTCAATTATGTTGAGGTCAGGAGATTGTGAAGGCCATGGCAAAACCTTCAGTTTACGCCTCTTGATGTAATCCCCCGTGGATTTCCAGGTGTGTTTAGGATCATTATCCATTTGTAGAAGCCATCCTCTCTTTAACTTCAGCTTTTTCACAGATGGCATCAAGTTACCATCCAAAATTTGCTGAAATTTTATTGAATCCATTTTTCCTTCTACTGGTGAGATGTTCCCTGTGCCACTGGCTGCAACACAACCCCAAAGCATGATTGATCCAACCCCATGCTTCACAGTTGGACAGAGGTTCTTTTCATTCAATTCTGTGCCCCTTCTTCTCCAAACGTACATTTGCTCATTCCGGCCAAAAAGTTCCATTTTAACCTCATCGGTCCACAGAACTTGTTTCCAGAATGTATCTGGCTTGTCTATATGTTCATTTGCAAAGTTCAAACGATGATTTTTGTGGTGAGGACGTAGAAGAGGTTTTCTTCTGATGACTCTTCCATGAAGACCATATTTGTACAAGTATCTCTTTATAGTGGAATAGTGACCACAACTCCAGTGTCTGCCAGATCTTTCTGGAGGGATCGTGCCGTCAAACGTGGGTTTTGAATTGTTTTTCTCACAATCCTGCGAGCTGTTCTGTCTGATATTTTTCTTGGTCTTCCAGATCTTGCTTTAACTTCCACTGTTCCTGATGACTGCCATTTCTTAATTCCATTCCGAACAGAGGATATTGACATCTGAAAACGCTTTGCTATCTTCTTATAGCCTTCTCCAGCTTTGTGAGCATCAACTATTTTCAGTTTCAGTTTTCTAGACAACTGCTTAGAAGAACCCATGGTGCTGATTGTTGGGGCAAGGTCAGATGAGTCGGGGCATTTAAAACCTTTGAGATTGACATCACCTGGTCTTCCCAGACGATGATTGAGAACAATCCATGACACTGGCAGGTCTCAGCTTGGCAAAGGGGACAGTGCATGCTATAAATTCTGCAGGGGGCCCAAACTTTTGCAGACGCCATTTTTTTGTTTTCTGTTATTTTGAAAGTGTAAATGATGGAAATAAAATCTAACTTTTGTTGACATATTATAAGAATGTCTAATCTGTAATTTGATGCCTTTTGGAGATTTTTCCATCTTTCCTTGGCTTCTTTATGCACATTAATACACATTTTTAGCTGGGGTGCCCAAACTTTCCATCCCCACTGTATATATACACAGGGGCGGGCTGACAACACATGGGGCCCCCAGGCAATAGGGGATCATGGGGCCCCTGTGTCCTTGTCCAAACTCGAAAAAGGTACCAGGGGCATCTCATGGGGCCCCCTACTGACCCCGGGCCCTCAGGCAGTGGCCAAGTTTCCAAATAGTCAGTCCGCCCCTGTATATATATATATATACAGAGAGATAGATACATACAGTTGTGTTCAGAATAATATCAGTGTGTTGAAAAAAGTGAGTAAAGCTGCAAATCCTTCTAATCCTTTTATTTCCATCCACACAAATGCATTGGGAACACGACACATTCTATTCCAAATCACAACATGAAGAAAAATACATCAAATTTGTGTTGTTCCTCTAAAAAAATGGAAGAAAAGTGAATATTAGACGGTTCAAAAAAATCTCAGTGTTTGTATTCTTCTTTCCAAACTCCAACATTCACTATATAAACTGAGAAATGTTTGAAGATTTTGCTTTCCTTTGAATGACTTCATGAATATTTGGTTGTAGTCGCACTGTTTCTGAGAACTGCTGTACATCTGTGTTGCATGGAGTCCCCCAACTTCTGGCCCCTGTGATCAGGTATTCCAACCCAGGATGATTGGACCACATTCCACAGTTCTTCTCTATTTCTTGGTTTGGCCTCAGAAACGGCATTTTTGATGTCACCCCACAAGTTTTCTATTGGATGAAGATCCGGGGATTGGGCTGGCCACTCCATAACGTCCATCTTGTTGGTCTGGAACCAAGATGTTGCATGTTTACTGGTGTGTTTGGGGTTGTTGTCTTGTTGGAACCCCCATTTCAAGGGCATTTCCTCTTCAGCATAAGGCAGCATGACCTCTTCAAGTATTCTGATGGATTCAAACTGATCCATGATCCCTGGTATGTGATAAATAGGCCCAACACCGTAGTATGAGGAACATCCCCATATCATGATGCTTGCACCACCATGCTTCACGGTCTTCACAGTGTACTGTGGCTTGAATTCAGTGTTTGGGGGTCGTCTGACAAACTGTCTCCGCCCACTAGACCCAAAAAGAACAATCTTACTTTCATCAGCCCACAAAATGTTGCGTCATTTCTCTTTAGGCCAGTCAATGTGCTCTTTGGCAGATTGTAACCTCTTCAGCACACGTCTTTTTCCCAACAGTGGGACTTTGCGGGGACTTCTTGCAGATAGCTTGGCTTCACATCGGCGTCTTCTAATTGTAACAGTCCTCACAGGGAACGTCACACCTTCTTTCATCTTCCTGGAGCTGATTGTTGGCTGAGTCCTCACAGGGAACGTCACACCTTCTTTCATCTTCCTGGAGCTGATTGTTGGCTGAGTCCTCACAGGGAACGTCACACCTTCTTTCATCTTCCTGGAGCTGATTGTTGGCTGAGTCCGCCCCATTTTGGCTATTCTTCTATCCATTCCAATGGTAGTTTTTCGCTTTCTTCCGCGTCTTTCAGGTTTTGGTTGCCATTTTAAAGCATTTGCCATCATTTTAGCTGAGCAGCCGATCATTTTCTGCACTTCTTTATATGTTTTCCACTCTCCAATCAACTTTGTAATCAAGGTACGCTGTTCTTCTGAACAATGTCTGGAACCACCCATTTTCCTCAGAATTTCAGAGAGAAATGCACTGTAACCAGCATGTCCAACATTTGCTGCCTTCCTTCCTTAAATAAGGGCAATCATTGCCACCTGTTTATCAAAGAATGAATGACCTCACTAATAGAACTCCACACGGCGATTATTGTGAACACGCCCCTTTCAATGAGTGATTCAATGACACAGAATCAGCAGCATGCATGACCAGCACTGTTAGGCGGCACTGATAGGCAGTACTGATGGGCACTGATAGGCAGCACTGATGCACACTGACTGGCACTGATAGATGGTACTGACTGGCACTGATAGGCAGCTCAGATGGGCACTGATTTGTGGCATTGATGTGGCACTGATGAGCACTGGCAGTTGGCATTGATGGACACTGACAGGTGGCACTGCTGGGGCTACACTGAGCAGTGCCCTGATGATCAGTGTAGATGCCCCCTCCGAGGAATGCCAATTACCAGCTCTCCTCTCCTGTCAGCGTGACAGCTGGTGAGGAGAGGAATGCCGATAACAGGCATTTCCCTATTTACATGCGAACAGCTGTGATTGGACACAGCTGATCACATGACCGAGCTTTTTCCGTTGATCGGACACAGTGCACCACGCGCTGGCCCCCGAAGCTGCGCACGCGCGGTTAGAGTGGGAAGACGTCAAATGACACCCTCCCAGAACGAGAGCGCCGCCTTGCGCCCGTCATTTCCTTATATGGGAGACGGTTAAAAATATATATTTTTTAATATATTCTTCAGATTTTTTTTAACATATAAAAAGTCATTTTAACATATATTTGTAAATACATTCCAAAAATGTAGATTTGTATTTTTAAAAATATTTTTGATATAATTTGTAATAAAAACGCATTTCAACATGCAGTATAATATATATTGTAATATATTTGGAAATATATTGAATACGGCCAATTATTGTAGCATTTCAAATCTATGTCAATATATTTGGGAAGAATATTTTAAAAATATATTTCAAATTTATTTTTCTTCCATGTGGGTCACCAGGACAGGAAGCGGGATGACGTCTCTCCAGTGGGGACAGGCAGCTATACCGACCCTGCAGAGGTTCTGGTTCGGCTCCTTTACAAACCTAACACTGCTCTGTACTGTTCAGCATTCCTATTGGTTGAGCTCAGATCATATCTCACCTGGATGAGCTCCGCTGCCGCACAGGTACAGCCCTTGTACAGGTGATCTGTAATTGGAGAACCCCGGCCCGGGGCGTGCGAAATATAACTGATCCAGGGACATACTTCCATGGAAAATATTCTGTGCAGGAAACAAAGGAGAGCCGGGATCAGAGCCAAGCCGGAAACAACATGTATGTTCAGAAGGAGATGGTGATACACGGTAAGAAATGTACATGTTCCCCTATGACCTCTATGACCAATCAGGCTCTATATCCCGTCACACACTGGCTCAGGCCAGGCACTCAGAAATTGGTCGGCCAATGTCAACCAGCAACCAAACAGATTGATGGAACCCACAGCCAGCAGTTTCTATTGATGAAATGATCTACAGCAGCCATTCCCAGCCAGGGTTCCTCCAGGGGTTCTAGGGGATCCTAGAGCTGTGCTTGGTTGGCCTCCTATTTCTGGCTCCGGCATAGTTCCAAGGTAGGCGGCAAGACACCAATGATCTTTTTTGGCTGCCTGTAAAGCTGGGTGCTGTTCCTACAGGCCACCAATATAAGGGCACATTCCTATTGGCCCACAATGAACTGGTTTTAGCAGGGCTTCCCCGAGACCTTCACATTATTTCAAGGGTTCCTATGGGGTTACAAAGTTGGGAAAGGCTGATCTGGAGAGTTGGTGGTAGGTTGCCTTCATCTGATGAAAGACCAGCCGGCAACAACAGACCCCCTCCCTCAGCAGTAGATCCATTCCAGCAACAATTGACCCATCAGCAACAATAGACCCCGCTTATCAAGATACCCCACCCAGCAACAATAGATTCCCCAGCAGCCAGCAACAATAGACCCCCCTTATCAAGGTACCTCACCCCCACCCAGCATCAATAGACCCCCCTTATCAAGATACCCCACCCAGCAACAATAGATTCCCCAGCAGCCAGCAACAATAGACCCCCGTTATCAAGATACCCCACCCAGCAACAATAGATTCCCCAGCAGCCAGCAACAATAGACCCCCCTTATCAAGGTACCTCACCCCCCACCCAGCAACAATAGATTCCCCAGCAGCCAGCAACAATAGACCCCCCCCTTATCAAGATACCCCACCCAGCAACAATAGATTCCCCAGCAGCCAGCAACAATAGAACCCCCTTATCAAGGTACCTCACCCCCACCCAGCATCAATAGACCCCCCTTATCAAGATACCCCACCCAGCAACAATAGATTCCCCAGCACCCAGCAACAATAGACCCCCCTTATCAAGGTACCTCACCCCCCACCCAGCAACAATAGATTCCCCAGCAGCCAGCAACAATAGACCCCCCCCTTATCAAGATACCCCACCCAGCAACAATAGATTCCCCAGCAGCCAGCAACAATAGAACCCCCTTATCAAGGTACCTCACCCCCACCCAGCATCAATAGACCCCCCTTATCAAGATACCCCACCCAGCAACAATAGATTCCCCAGCAGCCAGAAACAATAGACCCCCCTTATCAAGGTACCTCACCCCCCACCCAGCAACAATAGATTCCCCAGCAGCCAGCATCAATAGACCCCCCTTATCAAGGTACCTCACCCCCACCCAGCATCAATAGACCCCCCTTATCAAGATACCCCACCCAGCAACAATAGATTCCCCAGCAGCCAGCAACAATAGACCCCCCTTATCAAGGTACCTCACCCCCACCCAGCATCAATAGACCCCCCTTATCAAGATACCCCACCCAGCAACAATAGATTCCCCAGCAGCCAGCAACAATAGACCCCCCTTATCAAGGTACCTCACCCCCCACCCAGCAACAATAGATTCCCCAGCAGCCAGCATCAATAGAACCCCCCCCCCCCTTATCAAGGTACCTCACCCCCCACCCAGCAACAATAGATTCCCCAGCAGCCAGCATCAATAGACCCCCCTTATCAAGGTACCTCACCCCCACCCAGCATCAATAGACCCCCCTTATCAAGATACCCCACCCAGCAACAATAGATTCCCCAGCAGCCAGCAACAATAGACCCCCCTTATCAAGGTACCTCACCCCCCACCCAGCAACAATAGATTCCCCAGCAGCCAGCATCAATAGAACCCCCCCCCCTTATCAAGGTACCTCACCCCCCACCCAGCAACAATAGATTCCCCAGCAGCCAGCATCAATAGACCCCCCTTATCAAGGTACCTCACCCCCACCCAGCATCAATAGACCCCCCTTATCAAGATACCCCACCCAGCAACAATAGATTCCCCAGCAGCCAGCAACAATAGACCCCCCCCCTTATCAAGGTACCTCACCCCCCACCCAGCAACAATAGATTCCCCAGCAGCCAGCATCAATAGACCCCCCCCCCCTTATCAAGGTACCTCACCCCCCACCCAGCAACAATAGATTCCCCAGCAGCCAGCAACAATAGACCCTCCCCCCCCTTATCAAGGTACCTCACCCCCCACCCAGCAGCAATAGATTCCCCAGCAGCCAGCAACAATAGACCCCCCTTATCAAGATACCCCACCCAGCAACAATAGATTCCCCAGCAGCCAGCAACAATAGACCCCCCCCCCCTTATCAAGGTACCTCGCCCCCCACCCAGAACCAATAGATTCCCCAGCAGCCAGCATCAATAGACCCCCCCCCCCTTATCAAGGTACCTCACCCCCCACCCAGCATCAATAGACCCTCTAGCACCCCTCACCATTTCATACATTCAGTGCTGGAGGTGCGTTCCCCCCCATTCCCGCTGACAAGAAGCCCCGCCCACAGGTAACCCCCGATAGAAGCTGGCTGTATTTTATTGTGTTATAATCTATGCAATCATTTCTGTTAATTGACTTTTAGACACAAAATACCAGAAAATGTCCAATATAATGTGGAAACAATCAACCCAACGGAGCCGACGATCCAACATTTCATAAATAACAACTCTGGAAGGTGGAAGATATCAGATAAAACAGAACAAAAGTGCCGTCTGGCCTTCTTATACTTCAGTGGATTTGCAGTGCGGCCCTTCAATAAACACGACTTTTATGTGTCACGCCCTGTCCTGCCGGAGGCGTCTCTTCCACGACTACACTGCCAGGTATACGCACTGCCAACCTCCAATACACTGCCAACCTCCAATACACTGCCAACCTCTAATACACTGCCAACCTCCAATACACTGCCAACCTCCAATACACTGCCAGCCTCCAATACACTGCCAGCCTCCAATACACTGCCAGCCTTCAATACACTGCCAACCTCCAATACACTGCCAACCTCCAATACACTGCCAACCTCCAATACACTGCCAGCCATCAATACACTGCCAGCCTCCAATACACTGCCAGCCTCCAATACACTGCCAACCTCCAATACACTGCCAACCTTCAATACACTGCCAACCTCCAATACACTGCCAACCTTCAATACACTGCCAACCTCCAATACACTGCCATCCTTCAATACACTGCCAACCTCCAATACACTGCCAGCCTTCAATACACTGCCAACCTCCAATACACTGCCAACCTCCAATACACTGCCAGCCTTCAATGCACTGCCAACCTCCAATACACTGCCAACCTTCAATACACTGCCATCCTTCAATACACTGCCAACCTCCAATACACTGCCAGCCTTCAATACACTGCCAACCTGCAATACACTGCCAACCTCCAATACACTGCCAGCCTTCAATACACTGCCATCCTTCAATACACTGCCAGCCTCCAATACACTGCCAACCTGCAATACACTGCCAACCTCCAATACACTGCCAACCTCCAATACACTGCCATCCTTCAATACACTGCCAACCAATGACTGTGACCGGCAGCCTGTCAATGACTGTGACCAACGGTCTGCCAATCACTGTGATCGGCAACCTGCCAATGACTGTGACCGGCAACCTGCCAATGACTGTGACCAACGGTCTGCCAACGACTGTGACCGGCGGTCTGCCAATGACTGTGACCGACAGTCTGCCAATCACTGTGACCGGCAACCTGCCAATGACTGTGACCAACGGTCTGCCAATCACTGTGACCGGCAACCTGCCAATGACTGTGACCGGCAACCTGCCAATGACTGTGACCGGCAACCTGCCAATGACTGTGACCAACGGTCTGCCAATGACTGTGACCGGCGGTCTGCCAATGACTGTGACCAATGGTCTGCCAATGACTGTGACCAACGGTCTGCCAACGACTGTGACCGACGGTCTGCCAACGACTGTGACCGACGGTCTGCCAACGACTGTGACCAACGGTCTGCCAATGACTGTGACCGGCAACCTGCCAATGACTGTGACCAACGGTCTGCCAATGACTGTGACCGGCAACCTGCCAATGACTGTGACCAACGGTCTGCCAATGACTGGGACCAACGGTCTGCCAAAGACTGTGACCGGCGGTCTGCCAATGACTGTGACCAATGGTCTGCCAATGACTGTGACCGGCGGTCTGCCAATGACTGTGACCAACGGTCTGCCAATGACTGTGACCAATGGCCTGCCAACGACTGTGACCGGCGGTCTGCCAATGACTGTGACCGGCAGTCTGCCAATGACTGTGACCGGCAGTCTGCCAATGACTGTGACCAACGGTCTGCCAATGACTGTGACCGGCAACGTGCCAATGACTGTGACCGGCGGTCTGCCAAAGACTGTGACCGGCGGTCTGCCAATGACTGTGACCAACGGTCTGCCAAGGACTGTGACCAACGGTCTGCCAAGGACTGTGACCAATGGTCTGCCAACGACTGTGACCAACGGTCTGCCAACGACTGTGACCAACGGTCTGCCAATGACTGTGACCGGCGGTCTGCCAATGACTGTGACCGGCGGTCTGCCAATGACTGTGACCGGCGGTCTGCCAATGACTGTGACCGGCGGTCTGCCAATGACTGTGACCAACGGTCTGCCAATGACTGTGACCGGCAACCTGCCAATGACTGTGACCAACGGTCTGCCAATGACTGTGACCGGCAACCTGCCAATGACTGTGACCAACGGTCTGCCAATGACTGGGACCAACGGTCTGCCAAAGACTGTGACCAATGGTCTGCCAATGACTGTGACCGGCGGTCTGCCAATGACTGTGACCAATGGTCTGCCAATGACTGTGACCAATGGTCTGCCAATGACTGTGACCAATGGTCTGCCAATGACTGTGACCGGCGGTCTGCCAATGACTGTGACCAATGGCCTGCCAACGACTATGACCAACGGTCTGCCAATGACTGTGACCGGCGGTCTGCCAATGACTGTGACCGGCGGTCTGCCAACGACTGTGACCGGCGGTCTGCCAATGACTGTGACCGGCAGTCTGCCAATGACTGTGACCGGCGGTCTGCCAATGGCTGTGACCGGCGGTCTGCCAACGACTGTGACCAATGGTCTGCCAATGACTGTGACCAACGGTCTGCCAATGACTGTGACCAACAGTTTGCCAACCACTGCTCATTCCACCCCAGCTCTCAATACTAGGACATGATTGCAGGGATCACATTCCATTTTATAAAGCATTGGCAGTACAAGGGCAGCCTGAACCACCAGAATGTACATACCCCTCCAGGGAGGCCGAATATCTCCTCCAGGTCGGGCGGTGTGAGGACGTCTCTGCCAATCACAGATGACTTGAACCCCGGAGCGTATTTCTCGATCCAGCCGAACACTGAAAGGAATAATAAGGAGACAGGTTGTTGGTTTCAGGAAAATGGTCACCCGGCTCTACAATATCACCCGCCGTTATTAGCTGGAGCCCAGCGGTCCAGAGCGCCCATGTTCTACCATAAAGTGTTATCATAGTTCCATAGTTAGTCTGGCTGAAAAAAAGACAAAAGTCCATCCAGTTCAACCATTAAAAAAATCCTCCACCCACAGTTGATCCAGAGGAAGGCAAAAACCCAGCAAAGCACGATCCAATCTGCTCCTGTAGGGGAAAATATTCCTTCCTGATCCCCCGAGAGGCAATCGGATATTCCCTGGATCAATATTCGGATATTCCCTGGATCAATATTCGGATATTCCCTGGATCAATATTCGGATATTCCCGGGATCAATAATCGGATATTCCCTGGATCAATAATCGGATATTCCCTGGATCAATAATCGGATATTCCCTGGATCACCTTTCCCTATAAATGTTATATCCAGTTATATTCTGTGTATCCAAGAAAGAATCCAGGACTTTCCTACAGCAATCCACTGAGCTGGCCACACCCACCTCTGGAGGGAGTCTATTCCACATTCTCACAGCTCTTACTGTGAAGAAACCTTTCCGTGTTTGGAGATGACATTTCTTTTCCTCCAGACGTAGAGAGCGCCCCCTTGTCCTCTGTGATGACCTCAGGGATAGCATTATTAAGCTTGTGATCTACCAGAACCCCCCGATCCTTCTCCACCATTGACCCCCCCAGATCCTTCTCCACCATTGACCCCCCAAGATCCTTCTCCACCATTGACCCCCCCAGATCCTTCTCCACCATTGACCCCCCCAGATCCTTCTCCACCATTGACCCCCCAAGATCCTTCTCCACCATTGACCCCCCAGATCCTTCTCCATTGACCCCCCCAGATCCTTCTCCATCATTGACCCCCCAGATCTTTCTCCACCATTGACCCCCCCAGATCCTTCTCCACCATTGATCCCCCAGTTGTACCCCCCCTAGTATGTATGATGCATATTCTTAGCCCCCAAGTGCAGAACCTTACATTTATCACCATTGGCCCTCATTGGCCCCATAGTCCCCCAATTACACAGCATTGAGGTCGGCTGGTAAGTTGGAGACATCCTGTAAGGACGTTATTCCCCGGCACAGCTTGGTGTCATCTGCAAACTGAGATCCCCGACACCATATCGTGTATAGATTACAGAGTACGGGTCCCAACACTGAACCCTGGGGTACCCCACTAATAACACTGAACCTTGGGGTACCCCACTAATCACACTGAACCCTGGGGAACCCCACTAATCACACTGAACCTTGGGGTACACCACTAATAACACTGAACCTCGGGGTACCCCACTAATCACACTGAACCTCGGGGTACCCCACTAATCACACTGAACCTTGGGGTACACCACTAATAACACTGAACCTCGGGGTACCCCACTAATCACACTGAACCTTGGGGTACCCCACTAATCACACTGGTCCTTTGGGTATATCATGTATATAGATTACAGAGTACGGGTCCCGACACAGAACCTTGGGGTACCCCACTAATAACACTGAACCTTGGGGTACCCCACTAATCACACTGAACCCTGGGGAACCCCACTAATATCACTGAACCTCGGGGTACCCCACTAATCACACTGAACCTTGGGGTACCCCACTAATAACACTGAACCTCGGGGTACCCCACTAATCACACTGAACCTCGGGGTACCCCACTAATCACACTGGTCCTTTGGGTATCCCACTAATAACACTGAACCTCGGGGTACCCCACTAACACTGAACCTTGGGGTACCCCACTAATCACACTGAACCTTGGGGTACACCACTAATAACACTGAACCTCGGGGTACCCCACTAATCACACTGAACCTTGGGGTACCCCACTAATCACACTGGTCCTTTGGGTATATCATGTATATAGATTACAGAGTACGGGTCCCGACACAGAACCTTGGGGTACCCCACTAATAACACTGAACCTTGGGGTACCCCACTAATCACACTGAACCCTGGGGAACCCCACTAATATCACTGAACCTTGGGGTACACCACTAATAACACTGAACCTTGGGGTACACCACTAATAACACTGAACCTCGGGGTATCCCACTAATATCACTGAACCTTGGGGTACTCCACTAATAACACTGAACCTTGGGGTACCCCACTAATCACACTGAACCTTGGGGTACCCCAATAATAACACTGAACCTTGGGGTACCCCACTAACACCCCTAGACCATTCAGAGTATGAATCATTAACCACTACTCCCTGATCATCATCACCCCATATAAAATGACATTCATACATCAGAGGGAGGAGCAGAACCTTCAGGATTTCTTCTTCTAATAAAACTTCACCAACATCTGAATTATTCACATTTGGGGTCACCCATCGGTGGGCCGGCACCTCGTTTCCTTCTTGTATAAGACAACCCTAACTATATACCATTTCTGTTCTCTGACCGTATTCTGCTAATTGACACATTTTTGGGGTGACAAGATTGACAAAGGTTTGGGGTGTGGTGCTAGAAGGAATGATTTGAAGGGGGATTTGCACTAGGAGGGTGGATTTCTATTAGCAAGGGGGGTTTGGGGGGCTGGATTTGTGCTAGTAGGGATGATTGGGGGGATTTGTGCTAGGAGGGGGAATTTGGGGGATCTGTGCTAGTAGGGATGATTGAGGGGATTTGTGCTAGGAGGGGGGATTTGGGGGATCTGTGCTAGTAGGGATGATTGAGGGGATTTGTGCTAGGAGGGGGAATTTGGGGGATCTGTGCTAGTAGGGATGATTGAGGGGATTTGTGCTAGGAGGGGGAATTTGGGGGATCTGTGCTAGTAGGGATGATTGGGGGGATTTGTGCTAGGAGGGGGGATTTGGGGGATCTGTGCTAGTAGGGATGATTGGGGGGATTTGTGCTAGGAGGGGGAATTTGGGGGATCTGTGCTAGTAGGGATGATTGGGGGGATTTGTGCTAGGAGGGGGGATTTGGGGGATCTGTGCTAGTAGGGATGATTGGGGGGATTTGTGCTAGGAGGGGGGATTTGGGCATTTGTGCTAGGGGAGGGGGATTTAGAAAGGGGAGAGGATTTATACTCTGAGGGGAAATTTAAGAGTAGAGGATTTGTGCTAGGCAGGGGAATTTCGGGAGGGAAAGGATTTGAGCTGGGAGGGGAGAATTGTACTAGGATGGTGGATTTCTATTAGCAATGGGGGTTTGGGGGGATGGATTTGTGCTAGGAGGGGGAATTTGGGGGATCTGTGCTAGTAGGGATGATCAGGGGAATTTGTGCTAGGAGGAGGAATTGGGGGGTCCTGTGCTAGTAGGGATGATCGGGGGGATTTGTGCTAGGAGGGGGAATTTGTGGGATCTGTGCTAGTAGGGATGATTGGGGGGATTTGAGCTGGGAGGGGGGAATTATACTGGAAGAGGGGGAATTTTCATTTGGGGAGAATTTGGGCTTCCAAAGGGAATTTATGTTTAGGGGGTAGGTGTGAAGACTAGTGAGTGATTTGTTTTGTGGAGGAGGGAGGGGATTTTTGCTGACACAATGTCCATATATTTTTTTTTGGGGGGGGGGGCGCCATTTGGCATCTTTGCCCTGAGTGCTAGGTGACCATATCTTGGCACTGCGTGAAAGGAAACCCACCAGATACCCATGCAGGACAATGCAACATGTTTACTGTGGAGAACTAAACAAATAATGTTTCTTCAGCCACTGGGAGGGACACCGGCATGAAGGAAGTCTTAGACATTCAGGTTATAGCACCGCCTTCAGGAAGTCTGGACACCGGCATGAAGGAAGTCTTAGACATTCAGGTTATAGCTCCGCCTTCAGGAGGTCTGGACACCGGCATGAAGGAAGTCTTAGACATTCAGGTTATAGCAGCGCCTTCAGGAGGTCTGGACACCGGCATGAAGGAAGTCTTCTACATTCAGGTTATAGCACTGCCTTCAGGAGGTCTGGACACCGGCATGAAGGAAGTCTTAGACATTCAGGTTATAGCACCGCCTTCAGGAGGTCTGGACACCGGCATGAAGGAAGTCTTCTACATTCAGGTTATAGCACCGCCTTCAGGAGGTCTGGACACCGGCATGAAGGAAGTCTTAGACATTTAGCTTATAGCACCGCCTTCAGGAGGTCTGGACACCGGCATGAAGGAAGTCTTAGACATTCAGGTTATAGCACCGCCTTCAGGAGGTCTGGACACCGGCATGAAGGAAGTCTTAGACATTCAGGTTATAGCACCGCCTTCAGGAGGTCTGGACACCGGCATGAAGGAAGTCTTCTACATTCAGGTTATAGCAGCGCCTTCAGGAGGTCTGGACACCGGCATGAAGGAAGTCTTCTACATTCAGGTTATAGCTCCGCCTTCAGGAGGTCTGGACACCGGCATGAAGGAAGTCTTCTACATTCAGGTTATAGCTCCGCCTTCAGGAGGTCTGGACACCGGCATGAAGGAAGTCTTAGACATTCAGGTTATAGCACCGCCTTCAGGAGGTCTGGACACCGGCATGAAGGAAGTCTTCTAAATTCAGGTTTTAGCACCGCCTTCAGGAGGTCTGGACACAGGCATGAAGGAAGTCTTAGACATTCAGGTTATAGCACCGCCTTCAGGAGGTCTGGACACCGGCATGAAGGAAGTCTTCTACATTCAGGTTATAGCACCGCCTTCAGGAGGTCTGGACACCGGCATGAAGGAAGTCTTCTACATTCAGGTTATAGCACCGCCTTCAGGAGGTCTGAACACCGGCATGAAGGAAGTCTTAGACATTCAGGTTATAGCACCGCCTTCAGGAGGTCTGGACACCGGCATGAAGGAAGTCTTAGACATTCAGGTTATAGCACCGCCTTCAGGAGGTCTGGACACCGGCATGAAGGAAGTCTTCTACATTCAGGTTATAGCACCGCCTTCAGGAGGTCTGTACACCGGCATGAAGGAAGTCTTAGACATTCAGGTTATAGCACCGCCTTCAGGAGGTCTGGACACCGGCATGAAGGAAGTCTTCTACATTCAGGTTATAGCACCGCCTTCAGGAGGTCTGGACACTGACAAGCCCGACCCTGCATAACCCTGTCTCCAGATTTTCTAGTGTCCTGGGAGGTTGGATGCCTTTTCCTTGGCTCTGCTGAGGAAACCTATAACTTTAATTTTGCATTCGTTGGGTAGGGAGTTCTAGAGGATGAAAGAGGCTCTGGAGAAGTCTTGGCGGCGAGCATGGGAGAGGGTGAGGAGGGAGCTAGAGAGTTGGAGGGCATGGGATGAGTGGAGAGGACAGTTTGGGTGGTATTTTGAAATGAGGTCGGTGATGTAGCCGGGGGCAGAGTTGTGGATGGCTTTACAAGTTATTGTTAATATTTAGATTTTTATTCCTTTGGCCATCAGAAGCCAGTGGAGGGATTGGCAGAGAGAGGTGGAGGACACTGAATGGAGGCCAGTGGAGGGATTGGCAGAGAGGGGTGGAGGACACTGAGTGGAGGCCAGTGGAAGGATTGGCAGAGAGGGGTGGAGGACACTGAGTGGAGGCCAGTGGATGGATTGGCAGAGAGGGGTGGAGGACACTGAATGAAGGCCAGTGGAGGGATTGGCAGAGAGGAGTGGAGGACACTGAATGGAGGCCAGTGGAGAGATTGCAGAGAGGGGTGGAGGACAGTGAGTGGAGGCCAGTGGAGGGATTAGCAGAGAGGGGAAGGAGGACAGTGAGTAGAGGCCAGTGGAGGGATTGGCAGAGAGGGGAAGGAGGACAGTGAGTAGAGGCCAGTGGAGGGATTGGCAGAGAGGGGATGGAGGACAGTGAGTAGAGGCCAGTGGAAGGATTGGCAGAGAGGGGGGGAGGACACTGAGTGGAGGCCAGTGGAGGGATTGGCAGAGAGGGGTGGAGGACACAGAGTTAAGGGTAGTGGAGGGATTGGCAAACAGGGGTGGAGGACACTGAATGAAGGTCAGTGGAGGGATTGCAGAGAGGGGTGGAGGACACTGAATGGAGGCCAGTGGAGGGATTGGCAGAGAGGGGTGGAGGACACTGAATGGAGGCCAGTGGAGGGATTGGCAGAGAGGGGTGGAGGACACTGAATGGAGGCCAGTGGAGGGATTGGCAGAGAGGGGTGGAGGACACTGATAAGAAGCCAATGGAGGTAACGACAGAGAGGGATGGAGGACACTGAATGGAAGCCAGTGAAAGGATTGGAGGAGAGGGGTGGAGGACACTGAGTGGAGGGCAGTGGGGGGATTGGCAGAGAGGGGTGGAGGACGCTGAATGGAGGCCAGAGGAGGGATTGGCAGAGAGGGGTGGAGGACACAGAGTTAAGGGTAGTGGAGGGATTGGCAGAGAGGGGTGGAGGACACTGAATGGAGGCCAGAGGAGGGATTGGCAGAGAGGGGTGGAGGACACTGAATGAAGGTGTCAGGAATGGACTCAGCACTGGTGGTGGGACTCACCAGCCGTGTGGGCTGCAGTACCAGAGCTGACCAGCGGGTGCTCTTAGCAGCCAGAAGCTCACAATCAGCCAAACCTGGGGCTGATTACAGAAAGGTGTATATAAGGCATGACCAGGCCTGTGATCTGGGCCTTGGTGTATGGTTTCCCATGAGCCTCTGTACCTGTGTTCCTGCTTCGTTGCTGACCCGGCTTGATCCTGATCTCTGTTGACCGTCTCCTGTTCTGACTACTGGCTCATCCCTGACTATTCTTCTGCCTACTCCTATGCTGTTTGACCTCCTGTTGCTGTACCTTGGCTCGTGACCCGTTTGCTCTTTGCCTGCTGCTCTGTACTGATCTGCCTCCACCGTTACCGACCCGGCTTGTCTGACCACGCTAACTACTCTGCCATCCATCCATCCTGCACGGATCCAGCCGTACCTGCACATACCTCTGGCGGATCCCTCTACCACTAGCAGGTGTACTCAGGGGCAGCGACCTGGTCTCAGTCCTGCGCCAAGTCCATCCCCACCATCAGGGGCTCTGGTGAAAAGGCAGACTGGGGCTTAGACTCCGCGCCCTGGGGAATCCTGCCCTGAGGACCGCTAGAGGTACCACCAAACGGTCATTACAGAACCCTACGGCCGGCCTGACCGTTTCACCTCTCCAGCCCTGACTACGTCTGTGTTCCTGCACCTCCTAAAGATTAGTGGAAGGTTGGTTTGCTCACTGTGCGTTTATATATATATATATATATATATATATCTGGGTGGCTAATAATAACCTGTATTGTACTATACCTGAAACCTGCGTTTCCCTGTGTCAGTCCACACCTTTCTGGTCATTCCTTGATTCCTGACAGAAGGTCAGTGGAGGGATTGCAGAGAGGGGTGGAGGACACTGAATGGAGGCCAGTGGAGGGATTGGCAGAGAGGGGTGGAGGACACTGAATGGAGGCCAGTGGAGGGATGGGCAGAGAGCGGTGGAGGCCAGTGGAGGGATTGGCAGAGAGGGGTGGAGGACACTATATGGAGGCAGGTGGAAGGATTGGAGGAGAGGGGTGGAGGACACTGAGTGGAGGCCAGTGGAGGGATTGGCAGAGAGGGGTGGAGGACACTGAATGGAGGCCAGTGGAGGGATGGGCAGAGAGCGGTGGAGGCCAGTGGAGGGATTGGCAGAGAGGGGGGGAGGACACTATATGGAGGCAGGTGGAAGGATTGGAGGAGAGGGGTGGAGGACACTGAGTGGAGGCCAATGGAGGGATTGGCAGAGAGGGGTGGAGGACACTGAATGGAGGCCAGTGGAGGGATTGGCAGAGAGGGGTGGAGGACACTGAATGGAGGCCAGTGGAGGGATGGGCAGAGAGCGGTGGAGGCCAGTGGAGGGATTGGCAGAGAGGGGTGGAGGACACTATATGGAGGCAGGTGGAAGGATTGGAGGAGAGGGGTGGAGGACACTGAGTGGAGGCCAGTGGAGGGATCGGCAGAGAGGGGTGGAGGACACTGAATGAAGGTCAGTGGAGGGATTGGCAGAGAGGGGTGGAGGACACTGAGTGGAGGCCAATGGAGGGATTGGCAGAGAGGGGTGGAGGACACTGAATGGAGGCCAGTGGAGGGATTGGCAGAGAGGGGTGGAGGACACTGAATGGAGGCCAGTGGAGGGATTGGCAGAGAGGGGTGGAGGACACTGAGTGGAGGCCAGTAGAGGGATCGGCAGAGAGGGGTGGAGGACACTGAATGGAGGCCAGTGGAGGGATTGGCAGAGAGGGGTGGAGGACACTGAGTGGAGGCCAGTGGAGGGATTGGCAGAGAGGGGTGGAGGACACTGAGTGGAGGCCAGTAGAGGGATCGGCAGAGAGGGGTGGAGGACACTGAATGGAGGCCAGTGGAGGGATTGGCAGAGAGGGGTGGTAAGGTGGACGAGTCTGGCAGCAGCATTCCTGGCAGGAGGGAGGACAGTCTATGTAGAGGTCAGCCTAGGAGTGGGGAGTTGCAATAGTCAACCATAGAGATAAGAAGGGAGTGAATTGGAAGCTTTGCTGGGGTGTTGGTTAGGAGGGGGGGAGGGGGGCATTTTGGAGATGTTACAGAGGTTAAGGTAGATGTGGACAGTGATTGGGAGTGGGACCGGATGGAGAGGGCAGAATCCAGGATTACAATAGAACCCTAGCAATAGGAGTGGGACTGACGGTTGTGCTAACAATCTCAATAGAGAAGTCAGGGGAGGGGACATGGAGAGGGGAGGGGACATGGAGAAGGGAGGGGAGGGGACATGGACATGGGGACAGGACATGGGGAGGGGACATGGAGAAGGGAGGGGACATGGAGAGGGGAGGGGACATGGAGAGGGGAGGGGACATGGAGAGGGGAGGGGACATGGAGAAGGGAGGGGAGGGGACATGGACATGGGGACAGGACATGGGGAGGGGACATGGGGAGGGGACATGGAGAAGGGAGGGGACATGGAGAAGGGAGGGGACATGGAGAGGGGAGGGGACATGGAGAGGGGAGGGGACATGGGGAGGGGAGGCGACATAGAGAGGGGAGAGTTTAGTTTTGGAAAGTCCAAGGTAGAAGAAGGGGTGTGATATCCATAGTAATATTGATGAGTCAATTCGTGATCCATGAGGGGTGAGGAGTAGGGAGGGATTTGGACACAAACCCATGGAGGACATCATGGCCACAAGAGGCGCCCATACAGAACAGAAAAGAGATTAGTTGGAGGACAACCAGGAAAGGGAGAAGTCCTGCAAGCCAAGGGAGTGGAGTTGTTTTAGGAGGGTCAGGTGGTCAGCCATGCCAAGGCAGCAGAAAGGTTTCATAGTATGGGCGCAGGGTGGGGGCCATTGGTGTCGGCAGTTAGTAAGATGTTGGTGAGTTTTAGGTCCGTTTCTGTGGAGTGCTGAGGGCAAAGGCTAGTTTGTGGGGGGTTGGGAAGATTGGTAACATTGGTGGCTCAGGTATGTAGACGAGGCGTTCTCGATGTCCGGAGGTAGAAGGTCCTACGTTGTTTAGACTAGAGGAGCCCAGTGAGGGTTTGTAAGTAAGAGGGTGACCAGTACATGTTTAAGGGCAGAAGAAGAAGCCAATAGAGAGAGTGAAGATGTGTACAGGGGTGGACTGACCATTCCGGCACTTGGGCACTGCCCGAGGGCCCGGGGTCAGTAGGGGGCCCCATGAGATGCTCCTGGTACCTTTCATAGGCTTTTTTTGGTGTGGTTTGTGGGTGAGGACACAGAGGCCCCATGATCCCCTATTGCCCAGGGGCCCCATAAGTTTCCAGTCCCCCCCTGGAGGTGAGTTAGAAAGAGCAAAATAGAGCACAAGGGTAAGCAAAAGAGTTGTGAGTGAACAAGGTCTGATGTAGACAGAAGTGGCCAGGATCTTGTAGGTGGATCTTGTAGGTGGATCATGTTGGTGGATCTTGTAGGTGGATTTCGTTGGTGAATCTCATTTGTGGATGTTGTAGGTGGATGTTGTAGGTGGATCCTGTAGGTGGATCCTGTAGGTGGATCCTGTAGGTGGATCCTGTAGGTGGATCCTGTAGGTGGATCCTGTAGGTGGATCCTGTAGGTGGATCCTGTAGGTGGATCCTGTAGGTGGATCCTGTAGGTGGATCCTGTAGGCGGATCCTGTAGGCGGATCCTGTAGGCGGATCTTGTTGGTGGATGTTACTAAACGCCTCAAACGTCGCAGTCGCGCACTGGAGAGACTATGGCGCAAAACCAGGTCCCCTCACGCATTCTCCCTCTACAAATCTGCCTTCCTCACCTACACCTTCTCCCTCCACGCCGCCAAGCAGACCTACTTTGTTAACCTAATCAACACCCTCTCCTCCTGACCCCGCCGACTCTTCTCCACCTTCAACTCCCTGCTCTCTCCCCCCCCTCCTCCACTCAGTACCTCTCTCACCGCCCACGAGATTGCCACCCATTTCCGTAACAAGATTGAAGATATCCGTAAGGACATTGTTAACTTGCAATCTACCTCCCCACCTAGCCTCCTCACCCCTTCTTCTACCCCCTCCTCTGTCCTCACAACCACACTGCCCTCCACCTCTCCCAAGGCCCCGCCCACCGTAACCCCCCCTGCACTGCACTCCCTCAGCCCTGTCACTACTGAGGAAGTCGTCAAGGTCCTCTCAGAAGCCCGCCTCACTACCTGCCCCCTGGACCCTATCCCCTCTCAACTCCTCCGGTCACCCCCTCTTCCCTCATCCGCTCCCTCACCCACATCTTCAATCTCTCCCTCTCTACTGGCGCATTCCCCTCCCCCCTAAAGCACGCACATATCACCCCCATCCTCAAAAAGCCCTCCCTGGATCCTGCAGACCCCAACAACCTCAGACCCATCTCCCTGCTGCCTCTCACCTCCAAGCTCCTGGAGCGCTTAGTCTACGATCGCCTAAGCGCGCACCTTATGGACAATAACCTCCTTGACCCTCTACAGTCCGGCTTCCGTCCCCTACACTCCACTGAAACTGCCCTCCTCAAAATCACTAACGACCTACTAAACGCCAAAGCCAAGGGCGACTACTCTGTCCTCCTTCTCCTGGACCTCTCTGCAGCCTTTGACACAGTCGACCATCCCCTCCTCCTTCATAAACTACTTTCCCTTGGCATCAGAGACACCGCTCTCTCCTGGTTCTCATCCTACCTATCCCGACGCTCCTTCAGCGTCCCTCAAAACCCATCTCTTCAGGGAAGCCTACCCCACCCTCACCTAACAGCCATTCTCCTCCACTCCTCCCACCACTCCATCCCCCTCAGCCACTTCATTCCCCTCAGCCACTTCCTCCTGTACCACTACCCCCTCCCTCCTAGATTGTAAGCTTGAAAGAGTAGGGCCCTCTTACCCCTCGTACGTTGTTTGTTATTGTTGTACTGGGCCATGTATTGTCCCCCCTATTGTACAGCGCTGAGCAAACCCTTTGGCGCTATATAAACTCCATGTAATAATAATAATAATAATGTTGTAGGTGGATCTTGTTGGTGGATGTTGTAGGTGGATGTTGTAGGTGGATGTTGTAGGTGGATGTTGTAGGTGGATGTTGTAGGTGGATGTTGTAGGTGGATGTTGTAGGTGGATGTTGTAGGTGGATGTTGTAGGTGGATGTTGTTGGTGGATGTTGTAGGTAGATCTTGGTGGATGTTGTCGGTGGATGTTGTCGGTGGATGTTGTCGGTGGATGTTGTCGGTGGATCTTGTCACCGAGGTGCCGTTGGTAAGAATGAACATATTAGTGAACACTGTGGTAAATGATGTATCTGTACGAGTTCCGTCATGTAAATATTTCCTTTAGGAGGACCTGCATTCCAGACCTTTCCCTGCATGACGAGTGCTGGAACCACAATAGTCGTCTTTGTTGGCTGAGATGAGGACAGTTGTGTCTATGAGATTTCATCGTTCAGAGGTCAGTTATTACAAAGAGAAGCCAGAGATCGTTTCTAGTGAAGAGATTCGAGAAACGACTTCCAAGGATCCTTCTGATTTAGGAGGTTATTATCCTAAAACATTTCATGAAGTTAACAAACTGAAAACGTTTATTGAATTTATGGAAACAATCGGAATGCTGTTCCTGCATCCCAGATCCTAACAAAACGATGACATATCTTTACTTCCTGAATGAGAACATACGGCAAATAAAGCATCGCAGGTCACATGACTCTGTGCTTTCCCCACATGTAGTACGTCCTCCATCCCAACTATACGGACTTACCTTTCCTTTGCTCCAGCTTGCTCCTTCCTGGCACCAGAAACAAGAAAAGAAAGCTTCCATTTCCTTTAGTGGGACCTTATAGATGGCTGAAGACTCTTCCCACCCCATGTGACAGCACTGGGCCAGGTGCCAGCGCTGTCACATGGAGTGAGTCACATGTTCCTCCATACCCGGAAGTACCAGGAATCTTTCTTCCTCCCCAGAGGGAAAAGAGTGGTGGGAAAAAAATACAACATGGAGGTGATTTATATAACCAGTTCTGACATTCCTCTCCTACATGTAAAAAGCATTTTTTTTTTTGCTGGAAAACTAATAAGAATCCCCAAATATTATATATTTTTAAGCAGAGACCCTAGAGAATAAAATGGTGGGTGTTTCATATTTTTATGTCACATAATATTTGCGCAGTGTTTTTTTTTTATACGCAAATGTTTGGAAAAAAATACACTTGAACAAATTTTTATGCGCAAAAAACACCAAATAATACCCAATTGTTTGGTAAAATGTAAAATGTGATGTTACACCCAGTAAATAGATACCTGACGTGTCTCCCTTTAAAATTGCGTCCGCCCGTGGAATGGCGCCTAACTGCGGCACCTAAAACGCTCCATAGGCTTTAAAAATCTTTACATGTTGCCAGATCAGATACCAGTTTACATATGTGTGGGACCTATGTGCATGTTCACACTTGCATTTGAGGACAAGGGGGGGGGGGGCGCTTTACATTTATGAAAATGTAATTTTATTACTTATTTTTCTTTAAATCTTTTTTTTTTTTTTGCAGCAACTTTATTGCTAAAAAACAACCATCCCCTTGTGATAGCATGGGCCGTGACAGGTCCTCTTTATAGAGAGATCTGGAGTCTATTAGGCCCCACATCTCTCTTCTGGCCTCCAATAGCGTCTCATCAATCTGAGATCGGTGAGATCAGATGCTTTCACAAGCAGTTACAACTTATAGATGAGACCAAAATCCTTGTCACTTCCCCCCGCCGTGTGATGTCAGAAACTGGAACAACATCACAAGAGGCAGAAATCACTGGTTGCATCCTTACCGGGCTCCCCGATTGGATGGGAGAGGAGGGTAAAAGAGGCGGCAGCGGTGGGAGAGGAGGGGACCCTTTTTTGGACCATTCTCTGTAAACCCTAGAGATGGCTGTGCGGGAAAATCCCAGGAGATCAGCAGATTTTGAAATACTCAGACCAGCCTGTCTGGCACCGACAACCATGCCATGTTCAGAGTCACTTAAATCCCCTTTCTTCCCCATTCTGATGTTCAATTTGAACTTCAGCAAGTCGTCTTCACCACGTCTAGATGCAGTGGTGTATTTAGGCTTTGTGCTGCCCTAGGCAACACAAAAATTGCTCCCCCCCCCCCCCACGGGGAGACCCTGACACCCCCCTCCCCCACGATAAAAGCCTGACATTGACCAACAGCACCCCCCCACCCAAGAGAGCCTTCCACTACCACTGCCCCATCCACACTGGCAAACCTGCCCACCCCACCCTGGCGAGAGAAGACACTCCCCTTCACAGCTCCGGACATCTCCGGGAACAAGAGTCAGGCTCTGCATACACCATCAAGCAGCCCGCAGCCTCTCTCAGATCCCACCTGGTCCCCCTGCTGCATGTGTCCTTTCTTCCACCCCTTCTTTTGGGGGACGGTGCTGCCTCCCTGAAAAATGCCGCTGCCCCCTGAAAAATGCTGCTGGCCCCCTGAAAAAGTGCTGCCCTAGGCAAATGCCTTGCTTGCCTTGTGGTACATATGCCCCTGTCTAGATGCCTAAATACATTGAGTTGTTGCCGTGTGATTGGCTGATTAGCACTTTGTGTTACCAAGCCAATGAACAGATGGACCTAATAAAGTGGTCGGTGAGTGTAGATTGCTGTATGTACCTTTATCCACCCTTTTGTTTGTTAGCCCTGAAGAAGGAGGAGTCTATTCCCTAACACTGACGTACAAAGCCGTCCACCATACTGCCCCGAACTACATCACCGACCTAATATCCAAGTACCACCCAACACGCACACTCCGCTCCTCACAAGACCTCCTTCTCTCTAGTTCCCTGGTCTCCTCCTCCCATGCCCGCCTCCAGGACTTCTCCAGGGTGTCACCCATCCTCTGGAACTCCCTTCCCCAACCCATCAGACTATCACCTACTCTCCTCTCCTTTAGGCGCACCCTGAAAACCCATCTCTTCAGGGAAGCCTACCCCACCCCCTGCTAACCTGCCGACCTCCTCCACTCTTCCTACCACTCCATCCCCCACAGCTATCTCTTCCTGTACCACCATCCCCTCCCTCCTAGATTGTAAGCTCCAAGGATCAGGGCCCTCGAACCCCTCATGTATCACATTGTATTGGTATTGTTCTGTCACATGTTCTGTCCCCCTCTGTAATGTACAGCGCTGAGCCAACTATCGGCGCTTTATAAATACTGTATAATAATAATAATCCCCCGATACACGTTGGCTCGATGTACTTGTTGCTACTTTTAATAACCGTCTTTGAATCACTTCCGAAGCTGCATTCCTCACCGGGTGCTCCTTCCTTCTTATCCAGGTTCTCCAACTAGAAGGCGCACTTTGCTACGCTAGGAAGATTTGGGCAAAATCTGTCTCACCTTTAAATTGGAAATTTACGATAAAAACCTAACAACTGACAAGAGGAAATCACTGGGAATACAAGAAGCACAGAGGCATCACCTACCATCATCGGCATATCTCTCCTTCTCTTCATCCCACCGCCGGCCTCCAGTCAGGGTGTATGGAGTGTATTGGGAGAAGATGGAGATGACGTGACATCCAGGAGGAGCCAAGGTGGGGTCCAGGGATGAGGGGATACATAGCTCAATCATAGGCCTGTGAGAAGTACAACACGGGAGTCAATGTTATGGCTCACGGCTCCCATACCGTGTCATAGACATAGAAACACAGAAAACTCATGGCAGAAAAAACACCAAGTGGTCCATCGAGTCGGCTTCGGTCTTTGGTGGGTTTTTTTTATAAATTTTTTATGTTCATGAAATTTTTTATAGGTCTACATAGAGAGTTCTATAGAGACAGCCAGTAAAGTCCGTCCAGTTCAACCATTGAAAGAAAAAAGTTATAATCCGACACCCACAGTGGATCCAGAGGAAGGGAAAAATCCCAGCAAAGCACGATCCAATCTGCTCCTGCAAGGGAAAAAATTCCTTCCTGACCACCCGAGAGGCAATCAGATATTCCCAGGATCAATATTCAGATATTCCCGGGATCAATATTCAAATATTCATGGGATCAATATTCAAATATTCCCGGGATCAATATTCGGATATTCCCGGGATCAATATTCGGACATTCCATGGATCAATATTCAGATATTCCCGGGATCAATATTCAAATATTCACGGGATCAATATTCAAATATTCACGGGATCAATATTCAAATATTCCCGGGATCAATATTCGGACATTCCATGGATCAATATTCAGATATTCCCGGGATCAATATTCAAATATTCCCGGGATCAATATTCGGATATTCCCGGGATCAATATTCGGATATTCCCGGGATCAATATTTGGACATTCCCGGGATCAATATTTGGACATTCCCGGGATCAATATTTGGACATTCCCGGGATCAATATTTGGACATTCCCGGGATCAATATTTGGACATTCCCGGGATCAATATTCGGACATTCCCGGGATCAACAATCGGGTCTATGTTTGTCCCGGGCATGTTTGAAGCTATTTACTGCTGACTCCCTCTCGCTGCTGGAAGTTTAGCATCAACTACTCCTTCAGTAAAATAATAATTTATAACAGTGGCAGAACTACCAGGGTGGCAAAGGTCGCAATTGTGACCCGGCCCTGGTGTTCCGCCACTGTGGAGGGGGCCCCAAGAGATGTTGTTCTGGAACATCTTCCCCCCTGCTTCCCCATGCCCCCTCCTTGCAGACCACCACCTGCCGAGCTCAGCCGATTACTAGTCGGGTGGTTCCGGAACTGGGCATGTCCACATTGCGCATGCGCCGTTCCAGAGCCGGATGATTAGTAATTAGGTGAATTCTGCTCTGGCTCAGCGGAGTTTGACTTGTGGTGCGCGGTGACGTCGGCAGGTTCTGCACTGTGTATGTGCGGCTCCGGAGCTGGCCGAATAGTACATGGCTGCATTCTGCTAGGGCTCTGCGGAGAAAGGCTTGAGGGGTGGGGGGGGGGGGGGCTTTACAGTAAATTTGGAAGCATCTGCAAGGAGGGGGTGCAGGGGAGAGGAGGACCAAAGCAAGCAAGGTCAGTTAGTTACCCTAAGGGGGGGGGGTGTCACTGATGTAAGGGGCAAGTGGAGACCCTAAGGTAAGATGGGACACGGATATAAAGGTCCTCTCTTATATCATTCACCCTAATGTATTCACTCTGCAGACTCTGGTGCAAAGGGGAACTCTGCAGAGCCTGATGTAAAGGGGAACTCTGCAGAGCCTGATGTAAAGGGGAACTCTGCAGAGCCTGATGTAAAGGGGAACTCTGCAGACCCTGATGTAAAGGGGAACTCTGCAGAGCCTGATGTAAAGGGGAACTCTGCAGAGCCTGATGTAAAGGGGAACTCTGCAGAGCCTGATGTAAAGGGGAACTCTGCAGAGCCTGATGTAAAGGGGAACTCTGCAGACCCTGATGTAAAAGGAAATCTGCAGACCCTGATGTAAGAGGAATGTTGTAAAGGGGAACTCCAGTGTAAGAGGTTCTCTGACCACCAGAGCCCCCCCCCTTACATCAGAGTCAGCAGAGGGGAACTCTGTGTACTCTGATGGAGGAATTCTGCAAACTCTGATGTAAGGGGGGCTCTGGTGATCAGAGAACCTTTTACTCCAGAGTGTGCAGGTGCTCCAGAGCTTAATAAATGAAGTGAAGCTTCACTTTGCACAGAATACCCAATCACAGGCAAGGTAAATAAAAAACGGCATTATGCTTGGACATGATTGGATGATGGAAGTCAGAAGAAAATGTCAGAATATTGTACACATGGGGTTATACATTGCTGACGGTTCACAGATGTCCTCTCCACGGGACCGGTGGTGGTTGTCAAGCCAACAACTCTCATTTACCATCAAGTAAGTGCAATACCAGCAGTAGTTCAGAAAATCTGAAGGAAGGGGAAGGGGAGGGAAGGGGACGGAAGGGCAGGGAAGGGCAGGCAAGGGGAGGGAAGGGGACGGAAGGGCAGGCAAGGGGAGGGAAGGTCAGGGAAGGGGACGGAAGGTCAGGGAAGGGCAGGCAAGGGGAGGGAAGGGCAGGCAAGGGGAGGGAAGGTCAGGGAAGGGCAGGCAAGGGGAGGGAAGGGCAGGCAAGGGGAGGGAAGGGCAAAGAAGGTCAGGGGAGGGAAGGTCAGGCAAGGGCAGGGAAGGGCAGGCAAGGGGAGGGAAGGTCAGGGAAGGGGACGGAAGGGCAGGCAAGGGGACGGAAGGTCAGGGAAGGGCAGGCAAGGGGAGGGAAGGGCAGGCAAGGGGAGGGAAGGTCAGGGAAGGGCAGGCAAGGGGACGGAAGGGCAGGCAAGGGGAGGGAAGGGCAAAGAAGGTCAGGAGAGGGGAGGGAAGGTCAGGCAAGGGCAGGGAAGGGCAGGCAAGGGGAGGGAAGGGCAGGGAAGGACGCAAGGGGAGGGAAGGGAAGGTCAGGGAAGGGGAAAACACACCCCGGGCCACTCTTATTTTACCAAGTTATGGCTGTCATTGGAGGAACCTTCTTCATCCAGACAATCCAGCAGGACACAGTCACTATATACAGAGCATACAAGGTTCTCCCTCACAGCAGCTGCTCCATAAGATCTGTCATTTCACTAACTTACCTACCACTGTCCTACCATAAGTCCTGCTTGTTGTAATCACAGAACTGGAGACGTGTTCTAAACCTCCCACCCATATTATATATATATATACACACACACTGTATTGCCAAAAGTATTGGTCACGCCCTCCCAATCATGTGTTTCAGGTGTTCCAATCCCCTCCCAATCATGTGATTCAGGTGTTCCAATCCCCTCCATATCATGTGATTCAGGTGTTCCAATCGCCTCCATATCATGTGATTCAGGTGTTCCAATCGCCTCCATATCATGTGATTCAGGTGCTCCAATCCCCTCCATATCATGTGATTCAGGTGTTCCAATCCCCTCCATGGACACAGGTGTATACAATCAAGCCCCTAGGCATGCAGACGGCTTCTACAAACATTGGTGAAAGAATGGGTCGCTCTCAGGAGCTCAGTGACTCCAAGCGTGGTCCCGTGATAGGTGGCCACTTGGGCAATAAATCCATCCATGACATTTCCTGGCTACTAAATATTCCACGCTCAACTGTTAGTGGGATTATAACAAAGTGGAAGCCACTGGGAACAACAGCCACTCAGCCACCAAGTGGTCAGCCACGTCACATGACAGAGCAGTCTTGGCCCCCTAGTTCCAGTGAAGGGAACTCTTAAGGTGACATTTTGGACAATTTCATGCTCCCAACTTTGTGGGAGGAGTTTGGGGATGGCCCCTTCCTGTTCAAATATGAGTGCACAAAGCAAGGTCCATAAAGACATGGAGGAGCCAGTTTGGGGTGGAGGAACTTGACCAGCCTGCACAGAGTCCTGACCTCAACCCCATAGAACACCTTTGGGATGAATTAGAGCGGAGACTGCGAGCCAGGCCTCCTCCCCCGACATCAGTGCCCCCTCCCCCGACATCAGTGCCTGACCTGACAAATGTGCTTCTGGAAGAATGGTCCAACCTTCCCATAGACACCCTCCTAAACCTTGTGGACGGCCTTCCCAGAAGAGTTGAAGCTGTTATAGCTGCAAAGGGCGGGGCCAACTAAATATTGAACCCTACGGACTAAGACTGGGAGGCCATTAAAGGTCATGTGTGTGGGAAGGGCGGGGCCAACTCAATATTGAACCCTATGGACTAAGACTGGGAGGCCATTAAAGGTCATGTGCGTGGAAAGAATGGGGCCAACTCAATATTGAACTCAATATTGAAAACCTGGACTAAAACTGGGAGGCCATTAAAGGACGTTGTCCTGCTGGAAGGAGAACCTCCGCCCCGGTCTCACGTCTTCTGCAGACTCTAACAGGTTTTCTTCTAAGATTGCCCTGTATTTGGCTCCATCCATCTTCCCATCAACTCTGACCAGCTTCCCTGTCCCATGCTGAAGAAAAGCATCCCCACCACATGATGCTGCCACCGCCATATTTCACTGTGGGGATGGTGTGTTCAGGGGGATGGGCAGTGTTAGTTTTCCCCCACACAGCGTTTTGCTTTTAGGCCATAAAGTCCCATGTTGGTCTCCTCTGACCAGAGCCCCTTCTTCCACATGTTTGCTGTGCCCCCCACATGGCTTCTCACAAACTGCAAACGGGACTTCTTATGGCTTTCCTCCAACAATGGCTTCTTCTTGTCACTCTTCCATAAAGGTCAGATTTGTGGAGTGACGACTAATAGTTGTCCTGAGGACAGATTCTCCCCCCTGAGCTGTGATCTCTGCCGCTCCTCCACAGTTCCCATGAGCCTCTTGGCTGCTTCTCTGATGAATGCTCTCCTTGCCCAGCCGGTCAGTTTAAGTGGATGGCCATATCTTGGTAGGTTGGCAGTTGTGACGTACTCTTCCCATTTTTGGATGATGGATTGAACACAGCGCTCCATGAGATGGGCAAAGCTTGGGAGATTGTTTTATAACCTAACCCTGCTTTACACTTCTCCACAACTTTGTCCCTAACCTGTCTGGTGTGTTCCTCGGCCTTCATGATGCTGTTTGTTCACTAATGTTCTCTAACAAACCTCTGAGGGCTTCACAGAACATGACACACAGGGGGACTCTATGTACTAATGAGGTGACTTCTGAAGGCAATTGGTTCCACTAGATCATAGTTAGAGGTATCAGAGTAAAGGGGGCTGAATACAAATGTTGCAACACTTTTCACAGATTTATTGGTCACAAATGTTGGAAACCATTTCTCATTTTCCTTCCACGTCACTTTGTGTTGGTCTATCTCATCAAATCCCAATAAAATACATTGATGTTTTTGGTTGTAACATGACAAGATGGGGAACATTCCAAGAGGGAGGAAGACTTTTTCAAGGCACTGTATGTTCCGGCACCTCCAGCAATAAATGTATGTACTTGCAGGGAGTTCTGGGGTATGCTAGAGGGTCTTTTGATGCTGGCTGGGGGATCTATTGACACTGGGCAGGTGTAGTGTTGCTGGAGGGCTCCATTGTTGCAGGGTGGTCTATTGTTGCTGGTGGGAGTCTATTATTGCTGGAGGGTATCTTCTGTTGGGGGATCTATTTTTGTAGGCTGCTGGTGGATCTGTTGTTTCTGGTGGGGGATATATTGTAGCTGGAGGGTTATTATGAATCTACTGTTGAGGATGAAGTCTATCATTTCTGGCTGTTGGAGGGTCTATTGATGCTGGCTGATGGGGTATCTGATGATGTTCAAAGAGGTCTATTGTTGCTGGAGTGGATGTGTTGTTGCTGGGTGGGGGGTGGGGGTTCGGTTAGTGCCGGGGGATCTATTGTTGCTGGGGAAATCTATTCTGGCTGGCAGCAGTGGATCTATTTTATTGCTTTTCTTGTTATCATTAACAAATACAAATTAATTCACTCCACAAAATGATACTTGATTCTGTATTCTCTGTGTATTGCCCTTTAGATTATCTATGTTTGCTGTCTTTTAGATAGAGGGTGAGTAGCAGCCTGGGATGAGTCAGCCTGGGAGTGAGGTAAGAGTTTACCTCAGGTTAGGCTGGAAGGTTCTACAGGTCAGGGCTTCTGCAGCCCTCCCACTGTTCCAGAAACTGGCAGAACTTTTTGGAAGAGGGGTGGAGGAGGGGAGGAATCCGAGATCTGCATGTTCGAAGGACCTTGGCTAATCCCAGAGCAGGAGGCTGGGCATGGTGACCAGGGCAACCTTCAATTATGACAGAGCCTGGGAAGCAGAGGGGTCTGGTGGAAGATGGACTGAGCGGAAATCTGGAGTGTGGAGCCTGGGAGGGGGCCCAAGGAAAGGGAGTCTACCTACAGGCAGGATGCTGGATGGGAGGATCTCTACTGCCTCAACGACAGCCTGTTAGTCTGGAAGGAGCCTGCCCAGTGTAAGGCCTGAAGGCAGCTACCAACCAACCATGCTGACTGGACAGGACATTGTGAGAACTCCTTCCCCTCGGGCCAAATAAGAGGTGAGGGTGGTCAGGTGCAAAACCCAACTAGTCCTCATCTGGGACTGCTTAACTGCAAGCTTCTGGGACCTCTTGCCCAGGGATACCCTTGGTGCTGGTTGAAGAGGAGGTTCATCTGGGGTCTGAGGAGGTACACCAAAAAGGGACTACTGCGCTCCTTAAAGGGACAGTGCTATATTTTGCTAGTCCACATTTTTGGACATAGTTGCTAAGAAGTTCGTCCTCAAGTTCTTCAGTTCCTTGGGCATCCTATATACCCCCTAGACCCCATCCAAGTTGTCAACCCCTTAATAAAAACAACTAAAAACCAGCTCAAGGACTAACTAACTCTGAGAGCACAAGTGTGGAAAATGCATGTTGCCTGGCCGTGCAGAGCATAGATGGACCCAAACCAAATCCAGCGGCCCTTACGGGGGTAGTGCTACATCTAAAAGAGGTGGTAATGGGTGGTGGGCAAGGGGAGGAGACAAGGGACTGGAAAGGGGAGGGGAGTACCTGCACCTTCTCTGAGACTATGTATATATATACAGTACATGTAATAGGACAGAGCAAGGATGAGGAGAATACGAACTCCCGGCACGCTTCCAGTAGGGTAGAACAGTCATCTTTGGACCATCCAGAATTATCTTCTGTTACACGGAAGACAAATCTAGATGAGGAACTTGTCTGGAAAGGTTTACAGGCTAAATCAGCACTTTATTACCTCCATGTACCAAGAAATACTATAAACATGCTAATAGAAGGCTGATTGTGAAGGTCATCTTAGAAATAAATGCATAATATGAATAAATAATGTTCTCAAAGTGTGAAGAATGGATGAAATCATTTTCTCTGTACACAGAGATCTATAAACTGAAATGCATGATTGTGACAGACCCAACCGGGGCAGGGGCTGTTGGAGGGGACTGTCAGGGCAGGGCTGTGGAACGGACAGGCAGGCCTAGTGGCAGGGTAAGGCACTGGCTGACGACAACCACCACCAACAGACCGAAGTCCCTCAGGGCACGGAGTCTAAGTCCCAGGCTGCCCTTCACCAGGGCCCCTGATGGTGGGGATGGACTTGACGCAGCCAGGAACCAGGTCGCGGCCCCCGAGACACCCCGGCTGCGGTAATGGCCGCCGCCAATGGCGTGTAGCTGGTGAGAATGACAATAGCGTAGTCAGGCAGGCCGGGTCGACAACAACGGGACAAAACGGTACAGAACAGTAGACAGAGAATAACAGGTCACGGGCCGGGTTCAGCAACGGAAGGTCAGATCGAAGGAAAACACAGAGAATGGTCTTAGTCACAAGCCGAGTCAGAATACCAGAAGAGTCACGAGAGTATACACAGAGACACTAGACAAAGACACAAGACACAAGTGCAAAGAGCATGTGCAGATCCCAGGCTTATATGTACTCAGCCACACCCCTCTGGGGGATGGACCTCAGAGACCTGAAGGCATAAAAGATTCCCACCATGCTCAGCAGAAATCCAAGATGGATGCCAGCACATGGAGTAACATAACCTCTGGGAAAAGGTAGGACCTTGACAGGGACTAGGGGCTCGCCTTCTACCCAATGATTATGCCCCATGGTGGAGACCAAAATTTTGTCTACTTCTCCTGGTCAGATCATGGAGGAGATCTGGGTACTGAAACCCTTTGACTCTCCGGGAGTATCTTCTGGGATTATGCAGCCAGAAAGTCCCCAAAACAGTGGTGCATCTGAGGGAACATTGTGTTGGACTGATCGTGAAGATGCACCTTCTCCAGCCAGGGCTATGGAACTCTTCTTGGGCACATTTCTTATCTTGCCCCGGCTTGTCCTCCAGAGCTGCCCCGTTTCCCCCACTTTCTACCACCTATATCATTAACTTTTTATATTATTTCTGCCGAAGATGTGCCACTTGGTGACCAAGATCTGAGCTGGATCTAGAGTGGGACATTTAGAAAGGAGTGGTGTCATGTACTTTATCTCTCCAGGGCTGTGGAACTGTTTCTGGCCATCTTGGTGGACACGCCCTGACTAATCATGACTTATTGTGGTGGGGGGGAGGAATTCCTGGGACTACTAGCCAGACTGATAAGACTTGTCTAGGTGGCTGGATAGTATTAGATTCATGTTTAGAGATTGAATTTGTTTGTAGAAGCAGTCTGCATGCCTAGGGGCTTGATTTTATACACCTGTGGCCATGGAGGGGATTGGAACACCGGAATCACATGATTGGAGGGGATTGGAACACCTGAATCACATGATATGGAGGGGATTGGAACACCTGAATCACATGATTGGAGGGGATTGGAACACCTGAATCACATGATTGGAGGGGATTGGAACACCTGAATCACATGATGTGGAGGGGATTGGAACACCTGAATCACATGATGTGGAGGGGATTGGAACACCTGAATCACATGATGTGGAGGGGATTGGAACACCTGAATCACATGATATGGAGGGGATTCGAACACCTGAATCACATGATTGGGAGGGGGTTGGAACACCTGAATCACATGATATGGAGGGGATTGGAACACCTGAATCACATGATATGGAGGGGATTGGAACACCTGAATCACATGATTGGGAGGGGATTGGAACACCTGAATCACATGATATGGAGGGGATTCGAACACCTGAATCACATGATTGGGAGGGGATTAGAACACCTGAATCACATGATTGGGAGGGGATTGGAACACCTGAATCACATGATTGGGAGGGGATTGGAACACCTGAATCACATGATATGGAGGGGATGGGAACACCTGAATCACATGATATGGAGGGGATGGGAACACCTGAATCACATGATATGGAGGGCGGGCCCATTACTTTTGGCATCATGGTGCAGTTAGCTCGGGGGAGGTATCTCTTATGGCCAGAGTGCTGCTCTGTCCTTTAATTTCACTCATTTTCTTTATACTGGTTTATATATCACCATTTACAAAAAATCCCCCCAAAATGTTGCAGACTCGATGGGCCGCTTGTTTTTTTCTGCCGTCACTCTTCTATGTTTCTATACATTCTATTCTGAACTTTTATACCTTGTTGATGGTTTTCCCTGACAGGCGTCTTCATGGGCCTCATCTAGGAGTTTCATTTGTTCGCTGTTCAGGTGGATGGAGCATTGGTGGTGGGGCCGCGGTCTGCCATCCGCTGTGTTGGGTATAGAGAGGAAGTTCGGTAAACGATCTACAGCCACTGTAGGGGAAGCACATGGTCACTCCATTATTCCTCCATGCCATGACTCAGACGTGTCACAGTATACTCAGGGATGGTGAAACCTTCCTGGAAAAGGAACAGCAACAAATGTGAACCATTTCTCTTCTGCTTTCTGAAAAGTGAATAATTACTTCTGTTTTCTTGATGCGAACTGCCATTTACTTTACAAAATAAGGAGCCTTGCCTGACGTACCCTATAGGGATGGATTACATACACACATGCACAGCTCCCAACTGTCCCTGATTGGCAGCCCTCTCCCCTCTTCCCTCCTCATTTGTCCCTCTTTGAGGTCTGATATATGGAGTTGTACAGTCAGGTCCATAAATATTGGGACATGGACACAATTCTAACATTTTTGGCTCTATACACCACAATGGATTTGAAATGAAACGAACAAGATGTGCTTTAACTGCAGACTGTCAGCTTTAATTTGAGGGTATTTACATCCAAATCAGGTGAACGGTGTAGGAATTACAACAGTTTGCATATGTGCCTCCCACTTGTTAAGGGACCAAAAGTAATGGGACAAAATAATAATCATAAATCAAACTTTCACTTTTTAATACTTGGTTACAAATCCTTTGCAGTCAATTGCAGCCTGAAGTGTGGAACGCATAGACATCCCCAGACGCTGGGTGTCATCCCTGGTGATGCTCTGCCAGGCCTCTACTGCAACTGTCTTCAGTTCCTGCTTGTTCTTGGGGCATTTTCCCTTCAGTTTTGTCTTCAGCAAGTGAAATGCTCCATCGGATTCAGGTCAGGTGATTGGCCATTGCAGAACATTCCACTTCTTTGGTGTCTTTTGCAGTCTGCTTTGGGTCATTGTCCATCTGCACTGTGAAGCGTCCAATGAGTTGTGAAGCATTTGGCTGAATATGAGCCGATAATATTCCCGAAACACTTCACAATTCATCCGGCTGCTTCTGTCAGCCGTCACATCATCAATAAATACAAGAGAAGCAGTTCCATTGGCAGCCATACATGCCCACGCCATGACACTACCACCACCATGATCACTGATGAGGTGGTATGCTGAGGACCATGAGCAGTTCCTTCTCCATACTCTTCTCTTCCCATCACTCTGGTACAAGTTGATGTCGGTCTCATCTGTCCATAGGATGTTGTTCCAGAACTGTGAAGGCTTTTTTACATGTCGTTTGGCAAACTCTAATCTGGCCTTCCTGTGTTTGAGGCTCACCAATGGTTTCCATCTTGTGGTGAACCCTCTGTATT
Organism: Staurois parvus; assembly: GCF_062004578.1. Classification (NCBI taxonomy): domain Eukaryota; kingdom Metazoa; phylum Chordata; class Amphibia; order Anura; family Ranidae; genus Staurois; species Staurois parvus. Next base: position 45,514 of record NW_028319378.1, read on the forward strand.
CACTCTGGTGAAGTCTTCTCTTGATTGGTGACTTTGACACACATACACCTACCTCCTGGAGAGTGTTCTTGATCCGGCCAACTGTTGTGAAGGGTGTTTTCTTCACCAGGGAAAGAATTCTTCGCTCATCCAGCACAGTTGTTTTCCGTGGTCTTCCGGGTCTTTTGGTGTTGCTGAGCTCACCGGTGCGTTCCTTCTTTTTAAGAATGTTCCAAACAGTTGTTTTGGCCACGCCTAATGTTTTTGCTATCTCTCTGATGGGTTTGTTTTGTTTTTTCAGCCTAATGATGGCTTCACTGATAGTGACAGCTCTTTGGATCTCATCTTGAGAGTTGACAGCAACAGATTCCAAATGCAAATAGCACACTTGAAATGAACTCTGGACCTTTTATCTGCTCATTGTAATTGGGATAATGAGGGAATAACACACCCCTGGCCATGGAACAGCTGAGAAGCCAATTGTCCCATTACTTTTGGTCCCTAAACAAGTGGGAGGCACATATGCAAACTGTTGTAATTCCTACACCGTTCACCTGATTTGGATGTAAATACCCTCAAATTAAAGCTGACAGTCTGCAGTTAAAGCACATCTTGTTTGTTTCATTTCAAATCCATTGTGGTGTATAGAGCCAAAAATGTTAGAGTTGTGTCCATGTCCCAATATTTATGGACCTGACTGTATATAAAACAAACTTTTTCTCTGTCACAAGGTGTTTCCCGGCGCTAAACCTTCCATCCAATTTCTAAATTGCTGCATTTGTAAATGATAAAAACCAATTTAAAGGAATAAAATTTGTAGGAAAAAAACACAAATGGATAAAACTAAACATATTTGTATCATTTTCCTTTAAGGGGCGTGGCAGGGGGTGTGTCTTATGCCTACATACGTTTGCTAATCGGTGTCCTTTGTTCCCATCTCAAAATGTTCGGAGGGGTGTATACATTATATATACTGACAGTGTGGTTCTCTTTAAAGGTCACAAAGGGTTCTCATGGATGCAGGTTGGGGGGAAGAGGGCAGAATGTCAGTTCTAAGCTGAAAAAATTGGGGTTTTTTTGTTTTTTACTGGTTTGGGAAGTCCCAGATTGGGTTCTGGAGTCCATAGATTTTGAAGAGTTTTAGGAGGGAGGAAACCTTTAACCCTGGGTCCATGTTTTACTGACCACCAGCAGTTGTGTGTGCCGGAGTGCACAGCCTTTATAGTCAGGGCTCCACCCAGGAGACAGGAGGTCCTCCGCCCAGAGGTCAGGGTGTGGGCCCATGCTGCACCAATGCCACAGAACACATGACTGACAACACCTTGACACGCCTCGCCAGGCTGTTTTGTGGCATTGGCACAGTAAAGGCTTTCTGGCAACTCGGCCATGCAGCTAATTTTTGTTCAAGTATCATCATATTGTGCTCCTTGAAACAACCACACCATCTTTTTCCAGAGCAGCCCGTATTCCTCCTGAGGTGACCTGTGGGGGGGTTTTACTTTGTATTCCGAACAATTCTTCTGGCAGTTGTGGCTGCAGTCTTTCTTGGTCTACCTGACCTTGCCTTGGTATCAAGAGATAAACAAATTTTGCACTTAGAAAGTAATTGAACAGGAATGACCGGCATATTCAAGGATTTTGATATCCTTTTTACATCCTTTTCCATCTTTATAAAGTTCAATTACCTTCTTACTCATGTCTTTAGACAGTTCTTTTCTGCTCCCCAGGGATCAGTATCTAGCCTGCTTGGTGCCTCCATGTGATAGTGAACAAACTCACTGACTACACACAGACACTAATTGAAAATTAAAAAGCCACAGATGTGGGAAATGAACCTTTAATTAGCATTGTAACCCGTGTGTCACCTTGTGTGTCTGTACCAAGGCCAAACATATACAGTATATATATATATATACACATTATATTGCCAAAATTATTGGGCCCGCCCTCCCAATCATGTGATTCAGGTGTTCCAATCTCCTCCATGTCATGTGATTCAGGTGTTCCAATCCCCTCCCAATCATGTGATTCAGGTATCCCAATCCCCTCCATATCATGTGATTCAGGTGTTCCAATCCCCTCCATATCATGTGATTCAGGTGTCCCAATCCCCTCCAATCATGTGGTTCAGGTGTTCCAATCCCCTCCATATCATGTGATTCAGGTGTTCCAATCCTCGCCATATCATGTGATTCAGGTGTTCCAATCCCCTCCATGGACACAGGTGTATACAATCAAGCCCCTAGGCATGCAGACGGCTTCTACAAACATTGGTGAAAGAATGGGTCGTTCTCAGGAGCTCAGTGACTCCAAGCGTGGTCCCGTGATAGGTGGCCACCTGGGCAATAAGTCCATCCGTGACATTTCCTGGCTTCTAAATATTCCACCAACTGTTAGTGGGATTATAACAAAGTGGAAGCCACCGGGAACAACAGCCACTCAGCCACCAAGTGGTAGGCCACGTCACATGACAGGGCGGGGTCAGCGCATGCTGAAGCGCACAGACAAATGTGCTTCTGGAAGAATGGTCCAACCTTCCCATAGACACCCTCCTAAACCTTGTGGACGGCCTTCCCAGAAGAGTTGAAGCTGTTATAGCTGCAAAGGACGGGGCCAACTCAATATTGAACCCTACGGACTAAGACTGGGGGGCCATTAAAGGTCATGTGTGTGGAAAGGGCGGGGCCAACTCAATATTGAACCCTACGGACTAAGACTGGGAGGCCATTAAAGGTCATGTGTATGGAAAGGGCGGGGCCAACTCAATATTGAACCCTACGGACTAAGACTGGGGGGTCATTAAAGGTCATGTGTGTGGAAAGGGCGGGGCCAACTCAATATTGAACCCTACGGACTAAGACTGGGGGCCATTAAAGGTCATGTGTGTGGAAAGGGCGGGGCCAACTCAATATTGAACCCTACGGACTAAGACTGGGGGGTCATTAAAGGTCATGTGTGTGGAAAGGGCGGGGCCAACTCAATATTGAACTCTACGGACTAAGACTGGGGGGCCATTAAAGGTCATGTGTGTGGAAAGGGCGGGGCCAACTCAATATTGAACTCTACGGACTAAGACTGGGGGGCCATTAAAGGTCATGTGTGTGGGAAGGGCGGGGCCAACTCAATATTGAACCCTACGGACTAAGACTGGGGGGTCATTAAAGGTCATGTGTGTGGAAAGGGCGGGGCCAACTCAATATTGAACCCTACGGACTAAGACTGGGGGGTCATTAAAGGTCATGTGTGTGGAAAGGGCGGGGCCAACTCAATATTGAACTCTACGGACTAAGACTGGGGGGCCATTAAAGGTCATGTGTGTGGGAAGGGCGGGGCCAACTCAATATTGAACTCTACGGACTAAGACTGGGGGGCCATTAAAGGTCATGTGTGTGGGAAGGGCGGGGCCAACTCAATATTGAACTCTACGGACTAAGACTGGGAGGCATTCACCATTTGTTATATTTGCTGTATTCGTATTCCTGAGACCTTTAGTACATAACCAGCTCCGTACTGAATATACAGCACTGGGGGCACAAATACTTTGCTGCATCATTCTGGATCTGCATACAGAACTTGTGCCACCAGAACCTGCCTAGTATAAAGGGTTACAGAAAGCATTCTCAGCATCTCGGACGTTTAGCTTCAGCCTCCCGGCTCCCTCAGTCCTCTCACACCCTTCCTCTGCATCCACACAGATTCTCACACACTTCAAGTGGACTTCATGGGTAGGGAAGAGCTCTGAACTATTGCAAACACCCAACTTGTACGGGCCGTGCACTGCTGCCTACCCAGGGTGCTAACGAAACATGGAGACCTCCAAAGTCTCCACAAAGCCTCTGGGCTCCAGAACCCATATCAGGACTTACAGATCCCGGAGGACACTGAACACCCAGATTCTCTGTGCCAAACGCACATCCTGGAGCCTATCAACCTGTATAGGTGAGAACCCTGAGACCCACGTAACCTCTCATCATGACAGAGCACTGTACCCGTGGCATCGTGTCTGTATGTACAAATGGTCCTTGCAGATGGCACACTGCCAGGAAGGTCACACCAGTATGTAGAATGGCACATCTGGAGGAATATCATGCTCAGGCCAGATCGAAGCCATGCATATACATACATAGGTGCATGAGAATGTGCGCCTGAGACTACTGCTGGAGCCAAACATGCTACGTAACCTGATGAGCTGCACATATCCGGTGCTTTCTTGTCTAGAGAGTTACATGTGAATCTGTGATCTGTGACCTTGTACCTGATTACATGCTACTGTCCCATGTTGCCTTGACGTGTTCCTGATATCTGCCTTCACCGGCCTCAGCTTACATTTGGACTTTGCTTCTGCCTGCTTGTTCTGTTCCTGACCCCCTCATCTATTACCGGCTCCAACCTGAATCTTGACTACACTTCTGCTTCCCTTGTTGTACTTGACCTGATCACCACTTGTTCCCCTGACTTTGCACCGGTCCTGAATCTCTGTGCCATGGTCATCGCCAGCCTGCAGTCTCTCAGACGACACTCCTGTCCATCAGCTCCTGAGAGGAAGCGAATCAGAACTGACCAGTTCCCATGTGCCTGCTTATCGGTACTAACTTTTGGCAAGAAGAAGCACTCGTGCCACTCCATTGTCTTAAGTTACCTGTTGGCTGTACCAGGGGCCAGAGCCGGAGGTGCAAGAGAGACCATCCTCATCTCCTCAACCTCCTCCACCAGGTACATCACACATACTAAGCCCTCAACTGACACCAATGCAAAGTGTCAGGGTCCTGTCCACGGCAAAGGTTCTGGAAGATCTGGCAGTTCTGCCAGTACTCTGCATGGCCGCAGAAGGACACATCAGCCTCAGTCTGGTGCCAGGCGGCCTTTATAAGGAGGTTCATCACTTCCTCTGGTTGCTGGATGATCTCTAGCTCCCTGTGCCCTGTTCCTGGTTCCTGTGATTCTGACCCGTGATTTCCTGTTACCGACTCGGCTTGCTCCTGGACCCGTCTACTCTGCTTTACCCCTGATCTGACCTCGGCTTGGCTTACGGATACTCTCTCTCTCTCTCCTCTGTCTATGACCTCGGCTATCTCATCTGACTACATCTGCTCCGATTCCCACCCGGTACCTGACCTTGGCCTGAACCGACTACCCAGTAAACATCTAAATCCCGGAAGGGCTTGCATACCACGCACAGGGGCCTCCTGTCTGCAGACCTATCTCCGTGCACCAGCTGTGCTTCTGAGTGGACCACCAACCAGCACTCCTACAGGCGACCTGTGCAACTTTGGGCCTGACTTCCTCTGTCCCACTCTCAGGGGAGTCCGGGACTTAGCCGCAAGGGAAGCCCTCTCCCCATTGGCCTCCATCACCAGGTACGTGATACAAAGACTAACGTTCGAGTTCTGATATTTTTAAACTGTAAAAGAGGCAAAGAAAGGACTGACCTCTCCTGGTCCACCTCTGCATCGGGTGCATTTAGAAGTTTATCCTCATCTGCATGTAGACCAGAAAGCGAAGAACGAAGCCACCCGTCACAAGGTCACACCATATGGTTTAATCAAAGTAGTTGACTTCTGACCCTGTAATGCAGGCCATACATGGTTCAAATTCTGAACGATTTTTGTCCGAAAATCGAAAACGTTGTTCGCTCGGTAATCCGATGGCGCCATCAACGATTTAAAAAATCGGTTGACCGAGTCATAAAGTTCACCACATATAACAGGCAAAACTTCTGTTCCCTTCCAGGTCACGGCTCACGCGCATATTCTTTTTGGAAAAACGCTTGTACAATTTGACCATCATTGAGTCGAAAATCGGTCGTTTTTCACAAATTTTCCAACATGCCCGATCACCTAAAAGGGGAGGAACCATGCTTTTCTGGTTTTTTTTTTTTGTCTTCCCCTGGATCAACTGTGGGTGGAGGATTATAACTTTTTTTTTTCTATGGTTGAGCTGGATGGACTTTTGTCTTTTTTCAGCCAGACTAACTATGGAACTGTGTAACTATGGAACTATGTAACTATGTAACTATGGAGCTATGTAACTATGGAACCACTGTGGCAGTGCGGTATCCAGACACGGTGAAAATCACGGTGATAACCCAGGATTCTCAACTATACAGGTTGAGGGGCTCCAGGCAGATCTCATAATGCAGAGGAAACTGGTTTATCAGTATCCTCTTTGGTTTGTAAAGCCCGTTTTGGGACTTGTGGCCTGGAGATTTCTCAGTGATTTGGGAGGGATGGAATCTCCAATCCTGGGCCCATGTTTTGTGATTATCCAGCACACTGATTGCACAGGTGTGTGCAGGTCTTTTTGTAGAGCCCAAACCATGATTCTGGGCTCAGCCCGGGCAGACAGGAGATCGTTGCCCAGGAGTCAGGAGGTCTCCACCTAGGAGAGGTGGGAGCCAGAGCAGCAAGGGGCTGTATATCTGAGAGAGCCAGGAGGCTGAATTTTGTTTCATTTGTTTGATGGTGGCTACCCCTGCGTGGGAACATATGTAATGGACCTTTCCTTTTAATAAAATTGGGCTAAAAGGCCTTTAAAAAATAAAGCGAGTGGCTGTGTGCTGGAAAAGCTCTACCATTTGATGCTAGTTCTCACACCACAAAAATCGGTCGGTGCCATTGACCCACAAACAGAGCGAAAATCGGCCGATTATTCTTAGGTCCGATTTTCGCATGAAAAATTGGTCGAATTGCGACCCACGTATGGCCGGCCTAAGAAGGACATGGCTTAGGGTGAGGATTTTGTCAGAAACCATCTACTTTGATGAAACCTTATGGTGTGACCCTACGGAGGGTGGCTTTGTCCTTCAATTTTTCCCTAAAACTTTAAACTACCCATATCAATCCCTTGAAAACATTAATGGGGAAGTACAAAACATTTATGAAATACATATTCGGTGCAAACACACAATAGCACCCCAGAATCATCGAAGTACATTGGGCACCCCAAGCTGTCGGTAAAATAAAGAGAAAACAGACTTTTTCATCCAGGGTTCCATGGAATCCGAAGATTTCCTCCGAGGTTCCTTGAGTAATGTCTGCCTCTCAGACAGGCTCCTGATGACCACAAAAAATTGTAATCTGGGGATTCTTCCAATTGACCTCAAATATGAGGAGCATTCTTGAGGATCTCACACAGATACAGATACAGCAATTACTATCAGGTGACACCGAGGTTATTTCAAGGGCTGAGAGAAAATGTCTCATCTGGAATCCCTTTCAGTTCCACACACCAGAGAGGCTCCTCAGAAGTGCTTACCCGAGACTTTCACGCCTCGTTCGGTATTTAGACCCAAACAATGCGATGATTACTTTTTAATAGTGCGAGGGAATACGTTTAGCGAGAGAGAAAAATGAGCATATTTGAAGACAGCTTCAACACTCAACATATCTGTCTTTTTCCACACAAACCGAGAAATGTGCGGAAGATTGTTCTATTCAGACTCACTGAACGCGATGTAAATTGGGAATGTGTTTATGTAGGGACCGGTTCTCACGGTGGATTGGCTTTGCTTGCATTCCGTACAATCTGGTACAACAAATGGCCTCATTATAGTATATTACGCTGATATATCCATCGGTATGGGAATGGAATGGAAGCTCCTGCTATGCATAGTCTTTATAAAGACGACCCGTCCCTTGGATGTTCTCTCTTTATTTTTAGTCCTTTAGTTACTGTTTTTCAGGATAAAATGCTGTTGGCTGCTGAGTTCTTGAAAGGTTGACCCATCCTTTGGTCGTAAAATATGGCCAGATTACTGCTGAGCCCCACCAAGTTCACTGCTGAGCCCCACCACCAAGTTCACTGCTGAGCCCCACCAAGATCACTGCTGAGCCCCACCAAGTTCACTGCTGAGCCCCACCACCAAGTTCACTGCTGAGCCCCACCAAGATCATTGCTGAGCCCCACCAAGTTCACTGCTGAGCCCCACCAAGTTCACTGCTGAGCCCCACCAAGTTCACTGCTGAGCCCCACCAAGTTCACTGCTGAGCCCCACCACCAAGTTCACTGCTGAGCCCCACCAAGTTCACTGCTGAGCCCCACCAAGTTCACTGCTGAGCACCACCAAGTTCACTGCTGAGCCCCACCAAGTTCACTGCTGAGCCCCACCACCAAGTTCACTGCTGAGCCCCATCAAGTTCACTGCTGAGCCCCACCAAGTTCACTGCTGAGCACCACCACCCTGTTATATGAGCAGCTTCCATGAGACACTGAGTTGGGTTCCCGCACTTGCCAGGGCCAATGTTGGCAGATGTGTGTTCATGGCGCCTTCTCCCTCTCTACTGATGTGTTGTCAATCAGTATTATTAGCAAATCAGTAATGGAGTGCAGAGGTGAGAAGTAAGCGACCTACAGAGTGCAGAGGTGAGAGGTAAGTGATGTGCAGAGTGCAGAGGTGAGAAGTAAGCGACTTACAGAGTGCAGAGGTCAGGAGAGAGTCACAATCCCTAAAGTATGCAGATCAGCCCCTTCTCACCCCCACCCACTGCCTTCTAGAAACTCTTCAAGCTTCTTGAGCAGGGGGAGGTATCAGGAAACTGACCTGTACAGCCCTCAACACCTGACCCAAGATGAACCTGGCTGGCCCATTCCATGCTGACTCACACCAGGCTGCTATCCATGCTCTAGCTGAAAACCTATCTAGCTCCCCCTAGTTAGCTGGAGGGGTGCTACAATAATAAAGGTGTCCTTTTATGCTGCACTTAGCTGGTGCCCCCCCTCTGTGTTTGTTTGTTGTTTTGTAGAGATAATTCCTGTCTCTGGCGGAGCTGCCTATAAAAGGGCAACGACTACTGAATATGTTAAAAAAAATCTAAAGAATATATTTTTAAAAAATATATTCTTCAGATTTTTTTTAACATATAAAAAAGCCATCTACACCAGAATGCACTTTTGGTGTAAATCGCTCCTGTCTGAGCTGATAACATCATTTTCAGAGTCTTCAAAGTTGGAGCACATATAGCAATGGATCGATTAAGGGCAGGTATACCTGGAGGGAGCCCACCCCTCAAAAGGCACAGGGACACATGGGACGCCCAGTAAGAGCACAATGGCAACTGAAGGCATCCAATGCGTCCCGTCACCATCAAATTCAACCAACTGTACAGAAAAGTGACAACCACCCCAACCCATAACCAGCCTGTGCTGTAAGGTGCACATGGAGGGGCAACGCACATCACAAAGATTTCCCAGCACACTTACCAGCCAGCCTACAAAAAAAACAAAACAAAACAAATTGACCGAGCCTAACAGTTTACATTGATTAACTGTTAGCAAATGTCTGTGTAAGCCGCAGTGCCCACGTCAAGGCTCCTCTGTGTACTGCGGTCCTAACTCCATCATTTCCAGAGTCTCTGAAGTTGGAGCACATATAGCAGTGGATTAAGGGCAGGCTTGCCTGGGGGGAGCCCACCACTCCATGAAGGCACTGGGTTCGCATGGGATGCCCAGCAAGTGCTGGGAAATCTTTTTTTGTTTGTGATGTAACTTGGGATCTGTTTGGCTAATCATTCTGAAGATATTTGCTTTTGACCATTTTAACGATTCCCCACAGCCTGTTACCCTTTGTCTATATATGAAGATATGTCCATATCAGCACAGGGCTGTCCTAATCAGGGGTGTATTTACCACAAGGCAAACAAGGCATTTGCCTAGGGCGGCACTTTTCAGGGGGGGCAGCACTGCTCCCTGGAAGAAAGGACAGAAGAAGGGACACATACAGCATGCGGACCAGGTAGGATCCGGGAGAGGCTGTGGGCTGCTTGATGGTGTATGCAGAGCTTGACTCTCATTCCCAGGGACGTCCGGAGCTGTGAAGGTGAGTGTCTCTCTCTCTCTCTCTCTCTCGTTGGGGGGGGAGGGGGGGAGATGTGTGTTAGTGCAAGGCTCCCTCAGTTGTGGGGGCAGGGGTGTTGCTGTTCAATGTCATGCTCTCTCTGTGGGGGGGTCATCCGATTTTTGTGTTAGCACAAAACCTAAATACACCACTGGTCCTAATGCATGGGCAGTGCACAGGGGCCCCAGGTGCATGTGGGCCCAGTTATAATCTTGCATTACATCATACATACCAACAGTCCCAGATTTGCCGGGACAGTCACGCTTTTTACTAAGCTGTCCCGGGAAGGCTGTGTCCCGGGCCGTGTCCTGGAATCTGGGTTGCAGGTACAGCAGCAGCCCATCACAGGGCTCAATCTACAATCAGAATGACATTTCTTCCCCCTCTACACTCCCTCCTCCCGCTGATTCCAGTACTATGCAGAGTCCCCGAGACAGAGCATCTTACTACTGCTGCTGCTCTTTATTCTTGAGAGTAGGTGCATTCATTGGGGCAGGCTGGTAGGGGCCCCAGTGCATTACTATGCTCAGGGGCCCATGGTGCTATTAGGACGGCCCTGTACCAGCATGTAGATTTAGGCCCATGCACATTGGACAATCTTCAGTTCTACTATAGAAGCTTTATTTTCCTGCCATTGGTGGATCGCTGTCTGTAAGAGGTCAGTAGGAAAGGTGGTGGCCTTCGGTGGTGGTTCCCAGTCGGATGACATCACTATCAGATCCTGCTGGTCTCTGACCAATACCATACAAGACACAGAAACTCGTCTTTCTATGGTAACGGACACATTCATTGGAGAGGTAATCTGCCGTCTGGGAAATGTACAAACTCCCATCCATCCCATAATATATCATACAAAGACCCATATTGGGGAATCGCCCGGCAGCCAAGATCTCGCCATTATTATTGTGGATGGGTTGGCTTGCCGCGGTCACAGCGCCATCTTCCCGCGTCTCAGGTTGGATCATTACCTGTAAATATATGTTCCTTCATTTGCTAATTGCTGTAATTGAGTCCACAAACCTACCATTTATTTTGGTAACCGGGGATTTGGCGTCAAACTGGGAGATGGTTGTTAGAAACTCCTCTGGCAATTGTTCCTAGAAATAAGAAGAGGACATCGTCTTCCATCCGGGAGAAATAACAGGTCAGCTGTGCTAAGTCAGGGTGAATGCGGTAATCACGGAGTGCTAGTGGTGGGGGGACAGGCTCTCATCAGGGGCTACTATTCCTCCCACTAACACCAACAATGGGGTACCACTGACACTAACGATGGGGTACCACTGACACCAATGATGGGGTACCACTGACACCAACGATGGGGTACCACTGACACCAATGATTGGGCATGATACCTGCCAGTGTCATCAACGATGGGGCATGATACCTGCCACTGACATCAATGATGAGGCATGATACCTGCCACTGACATCAATGATGAGGCATGATACCTGCCACTGACACCAATGATGAGGCATGATACCTGCCAGTGTCATCAATGATGGGGCATGGTACCTGCCACTGACATCAATGATGAGGCATGATACCTGCCACTGACATCAACAATGGGACATGATACTTGCCACTGACATCAACGATGGGGCACTATGCCGGTTACTGACATCATCGATGAGGTATGATACCTGCCACTGACATCAATGATGAGGCACAACACTTGCCACTAATATCAATGATGGGACATGATACCTGCCACTGACACCAATGATGGGGCATGATACCTGCCACTGACACCAATGATGGGGCATGATACCTGCCACTGATATCAACGATGGGACATGATACCTGCCACTGATATCAACGATGGGGCATGATACCTGCCACTGACATCAACGATGGGACATGATACCTGCCACTGACACCAACGATGGGACATGATACCTGCCACTGACATCAGCGATGGGGCATGACACCTGCCACTGACATCAACGATGGGACATGATACCTGCAACTGACATCAACGATGGGACATGATACCTGCCACTGACATCAACGATAGGACATGATACCTGCCACTGACATCAACGATGGGACATGATACCTGCCACTGACATCAACGATGGGACATGATACCTGCCACTGACATCAACGATGGGGCATGATACCTGCAACTGACATCAACGATGGGGCATGATACCTGCCACTGACATCAACGATGGGGCATGATACCTGCCACTGACATCAACGATGGGCCATGATACCTGCCACTGACATCAACGATGGGCCATGATACCTGCAACTGACATCAACGATGGGCCATGATACCTGCAACTGACATCAACGATGGGCCATGATACCTGCCACTGACATAAACGATGGGGCATGATACCTGCCACTGACATAAACGATGAGGCATGATACCTGCCACTGACACCAACGATGGGACATGATACCTGCCACTGACATCAGCGATGGGGCATGACACCTGCCACTGACATCAACGATGGGACATGATACCTGCAACTGACATCAACGATGGGACATGATACCTGCCACTGACATCAACGATAGGACATGATACCTGCAACTGACATCAACGATGGGACATGATACCTGCCACTGACATCAATGATGGGCCATGATACCTGCAACTGACATCAATGATGGGCCATGATACCTGCAACTGACATCAATGATGGGCCATGATACCTGCAACTGACATCAATGATGGGCCATGATACCTGCCACTGACATAAATGATGGGGCATGATACCTGCCACTGACATAAATGATGAGGCATGATACCTGCCACTGACATCAGCGATGGGGCATGATACCTGCCACTGACATCAATGATGGGGCATGATACCTGCCACTGACATCAACGATGGGACATGATACCTGCCACTGACATCAGCGATGGGGCATGATACCTGCCACTGACATCAACGATGGGACATGATACCTGCCACTGACATCAACGATAGGACATGATACCTGCCACTGACATCAACGATAGGACATGATACCTGCCACTGACATCAACGATGGGACATGATACCTGCCACTGACATCAACGATGGGACATGATACCTGCCACTGACATCAATGATGGGGCATGATACCTGCAACTGACATCAATGATGGGCCATGATACCTGCCACTGACATAAATGATGGGGCATGATACCTGCCACTGACATCAATGATGGGCCATGATACCTGCAACTGACATCAATGATGGGCCATGATACCTGCAACTGACATCAATGATGGGCCATGATACCTGCAACTGACATCAATGATGGGCCATGATACCTGCCACTGACATAAATGATGGGGCATGATACCTGCCACTGACATCAATGATGGGACATGATACCTGCCACTGACATAAATTATGAGGCATGATACCTGCCACTGACATCAGCGATGGGGCATGATACCTGCCACTGACATCAACGATGGGACATGATACCTGCCACTGACATCAATGATGGGACATGATACCTGCCACTGACATCAATGATGGGCCATGATACCTGCCACTGACATAAATGATGGGACATGATACCTGCCACTGACATCAATGATGAGGCATGATACCTGCCACTGACATCAGCGATGGGGCATGATACCTGCCACTGACATCAATGATGGGGCATGATACCTGCCACTGACATCAGCGATGGGGCATGATACCTGCCACTGACATCAATGATGAGGCACGACACTTGCCACTAATATCAGCGATGGGGCATGATACCTGCTACTGACATCAATGATGGGACATGATACCTGCCACTGACATCAATGATGGGACATGATACCTGCCACTGACATCAATGATGGGGCATGATACCTGCCACCGACATAAATGATGGGCCATGATACCTGCCACTGACATCAATGATGGGGCATGATACCTGCCACTGACATCAATGATGGGGTATGATACCTGCCACTGACATCAATGATGGGGCATGATACCTGCCACTGACATCAATGATGGGACATGATACCTGCCACTGACATCAATGATGGGGCATGATACCTGCCACTGACATCAATGATGGGACATGATACCTGCCACTAATATCAACGATGGGGCATGATACCTGCCACTAATATCAACGATGGGGCATGATACCTGCTACTGACACCAACGATGGGGCATGATACCTGCTACTGACACCAACGATGGGGCATGATACCTGCTACTGACACCAACGATGGGGCATGATACCTGCCACTAACAAACAATGGGGCCTGATACCTCCTATTGATACCTATGATGGGAACATTTTTTTACTCCTACTGGCCACAGTCCAGCCCCCCTTAAGGTCTGAAGGACCCTAGGTTGGCTCTTAGTTTAAAAATGTTGCAGATTCATGCTTTAAAGTACCAATAATGGACTTGGCTGAGCTGGAACGTTACAGAAAAAGTCAAATATTGCACTTAAAGAACAGAAAAATTAGAAAACAATTCCAAATCTACTTCAGAGTACTTACCTGCGGGGTCAGTTTTAAAAACGTGTGATGAGGTGAGGCATTGGACAGGACCAACCTGCTGTGCACTTCTGTTCCATCTTGTAGAACGACACCATAAGCCTTTCCATCGTTATCCACCAAGATCTTCTCTACTACCTTCCAAAGACACAAAGTTCAGAGTCAGTGAAAAGCCTTAATCTTCTTTCTTCTCCAGGCTGCCAAGGCTGGATCTGCTCTTGAAGGATAACGCATGTATTTGGATCTCAGACTTCCAGGTAATTACTGCGGACAGTGGCAATGAGGCCATCGATTATTAGAGAAGAATTATCAACACTGAAAACACTACAGGCTGCCCCTGGAATGACAGCGGTCACTCTCATTTTTTCCACCGAAACCTGGAAAATATATAACCCGCTTGGGAATTTTTCCCATTTGATAGCAACAGCCCTGAAGAAGGGAAAGTCTTTTCTCCCGAAACATGTTGGTTTCATGCACTTGTCGTTATTCTCAATAAATGCCTCCAAATCTACCATCAGAAGTGCATTCTTGTGGACATCGGGCGCTCCTTCTTTTTTATTATTCCAAGTATACTATGTAAATGACCGCAAGGCCATACCAGAGAGGCAGCAGCCCAAACCCTAAGAGGGTTTACCACCAGTATCCACCACTGGGTACAAATGACTGGAGGGACATCTCCCTACCTACCCACACAACCACCCACCTATGACCAGTGGCTGATCCAGGCAGTCCAGCGCAGTCTTCAGCACAAACACTACTGAAAATGGCAGATGTTGGAAGAGAGATTGTATCTCTGTGTTTCCATCATGACAACATGGCTTTATTGTTAGGAAGAACAGATACAGTTTTATACGTCATCATAAAAATGGGTACAAAGGTCCTTATAAAAGCCCTCCCTTCCTGTGTCTTAGTATTAGTGGTAGAAGATTGGCTCCACGTACCTTTTCTGTGTAGATCTCAGCTCCTGCCTCCACCGCTGCTTTGGCGATTGCGTTGGACACCATGCCCATTCCTCCTTCCACATAACCCCACGAGCCTTTCTTCCCTTCTAGTTCTCCCATGACGTGATGTAATAAGACGTACCTGTCATGGAGGAAGCACAAGCTGCAGAAGTCTTCCCAGAACATTGGTATTCCATCAAACCCTTGCCATCGTTTTCTTCACTTGAATTTATTGATGACACCCTTCTAGTTTGGACACTATACACGATACAAAGGCAATGGAAACACAAACACATGCGGATCACTATATACAGTTGCAAGAAAAAGTATGTGAACCCCTTGGGATTACGTGGAGTTTTGCATGAATTGGGCATAAAATGTGCTCTGAACGTCATCTAAGTCACAACAATAGAAGAACACAGTCTGCTGAACATAATACTACACAAACATTAGATGTTCCCATGGTTTAATTGCACATAACATGTAAATATTCACAGTGCAGGGAGGAAAAAGTATGTGAGTCCCTAGCTTAATGACTTCTCCCAGAGCTAATTGGAGCCAGGAGTGAGCCAACCTTGACTCCAATCAGTGTGATGATATTGGATGTGTTGCTGACAGCTGTCCTGCCCTTAAAAAACACACACCTGTTTTGGGTTTACTGGTTTCAAGAAGCACTCTCTGATGTGAACCATGCCTCGCAGAAAAGAGCTCTCAGAAGACCTATGATCAAGAATTGTTGACTTGCATGAAGCTGGAAAGGGTTACAAAAGTATCTCCTTGAGCCTTGATGTTCATGTGTCCACGGTAAGACAGACTGTCTACAAATGGAGAAAGTTTAGCACTGTTGCTACTCTCCCTAGGCGTGGTCGTCCTGTAAAAATGACTGCAAGAGCACAGCGCAGAATGCTGCATGAGGTAAAGAAGAATCCCAGAGTGTCAGCTAAAGACCTACAGAAATCTCTGGCACATGCTAACATTTTTGTTGACACATCTACAATAAGGAAAACATTAAACAAGAATGGAGTACATGGGAGGACACCACGGAGGAAGCCATTGCTGTCCAAAAAGAAGATTGTAGCACGTTTGAAGTTTGCAAAAGAGCACCTGGATGTTCCACAGCACTACTGGCAGAATATACTGTGGACAGATGAAACCAAGATTGAGTTGTTTGGGAAGAACACACAACACTATGTGAGGAGAAAAAAAGGCCCAGCACACCAACATCAAAACCTCATCCCCACTGTGAAACATGGCGGAGGGAGCATCATGGTTTGGGGCTGCTTTGCTGCCTCAGGGCTGGACGGATTGTTGTCATTGATGGGAAAATGAATTCCAGAGTTTATCAAGACATTTTGCAGGAAAACGTACGACCATCTGTCCGCCAACTGAAGCTCCGCAGAGGATGGGTGATGCAACAGGACAATGACCCAAAGCATACAAGTAATTCAACAAAACAATGGCTGCAACAGCACAGAATACGCCTTCTGGAGTGGCCCAGTCAGAGTCCTGACCTCAACCCGATTGAAATGCTGTGGCATGACCTTAAGAGAGCGATTCACACCAGACATCCCAAGAATATTGCTACACTGAAACAGTTTTGTGAAGAGGAGTGGTCCAAAATGACTCCAGATCGTTGTGCAGGTCTGATCTGCAACTACAGGAAACGTTTGGTTGAGGTTATTCCTGCCAAAGGAGGGTCAATCAGTTATTAAATCAAAGGTTCACATACTTTTTCCTCCCTGCACTGTGAATGTTTACATGTTATGTGCAATGAAACCATGGCAACATCTAATGTTTGTGTAGTATTATGTTCAGCAGACTGTGTTCTTCTATTGTTGTGACTTAGATGACGTTCAGAGCACATTTTATGCCCAATTCATGCAAAACTCCACGTAATCCCAAGGGGTTCACATACTTTTTCTTGCAACTGTACAAAGCAGCTTACTGCTTCGCACTAAAACTTTGCACTAAAACTTCGCACTAAAACTTCGCACTCTCTATCAAATATAGTGCTGATGGTCTATAGTCAGCCTAGACCAGGGGTAGGCAACCTGCGGCTCTCTAGCTGTTGTGGAACTACATTTCCCATGAGGCATTGCAAAGATTAAAAAACTGACAGTTACAGCTATGACTTACAGAGGCATGATGGAACTTGTAGTCCTGCGGCTCTCAGGTTGCCTACCCCTGGTAGACCTAAGTTTAGCTTTCTGCAGGTTTTCCACGAAGTTCAGGTTATTGCTGCTGGTGAGTGTCCCTGGCAATGTTGTAAGAAGATCTGATAGCCTGAGCTAAGGATAATAATATCCAACTGGCCAACCACTACAAGGTTTACTGCCAGTGGAACATGTTGTGGAAGGATATACTGTAAATATTCAGGGTAACCTTCTGGAAACTCTCTTGCCTCTCGGGGTCTGCCTGGGGAGGATGTGTGCAGCTGTTCTCTGATCTCCCAAGCCTGCTGCCAGGGTAGGACACATGCTTAGAGAAGGAAGGCCTGGGAATAACACATGTGCTTGGGCTTGGAGAAGGAAGGTTTAGGAAGGACACGTGCTTGGATGGGAAAGGCCCAGGGAGGACACATGTACTTGGAGAAAGAAGGCCTGGGGTGGACATATGTGCTTGGAGAAGGAAGTCCTGGGGTGGACACGTGTGCTTGGAGAAGGAAGGCCTGGGGAGGACACATGTGCTTGAAGAAGGAAATCCCAGGGAGGACATATGTGCTTGGAGAAGGAAGGCCTGGAGAGGACACAAGTGCTTGGACAGGGAAGGCCTGGGGGGACACATGTGCTTGAAGAAGGAAATCCCAGGGAGGACATATGTGCTTGGAGAAGGAAGTCCCGGGGAGGACACATGTGCTTGAAATAGAACAACCTGGGGAGGATGTATGCTTGGAATAAGAAGGCATAGAGAGGACGCAGGCTTGGAGAAGAAAGGCCTGGAGTGGACACATGAACTTGAAGAAGGAAGGCCTGTTGATGACCCATGATCTTGGACAGGGAAGACCTAGGGAGGATATATGTACTTGGAGAAGGGAAGCCTGGGGAGGACACATGTGCTAGGACAGGGAAAGCCTGTGGAGGTTACAGGCTTGGAGAAGAAAGGCCTGGGGATGGCACATGTTCTTGGACGGGGAAGGTCTAGGGAGGACACATGTGCTTGGAGAAGGAAGTCCTGGGGTGGATGCATGTACTTGGGGAAGGAAGGCCTGGGGAGGACAGATGTGCTTGGAGAAGGAAGACCTGTGGAGGCAACGTGCTTGGACAGGGAAAGTCTAGGGATGACACATGTGCTTAGAGATTGAAGTCCTGGGGAGCACATATGTGCAAGAAGAAGAAGGCCTTGGGAGGACATATGTCCTTGAAAAAGGAAGGTCTGGGGAGCAAACGTACTTAGAAAAGGAAGCCTTGGGGAGGACACATGTGCTTAGACAGGCAAGGCCTGAAGACACAGGCTTAAAGATGGACATCCTGGGAAGGACACATGTGCTTGGTGAAGAAAGTCCTAGGGATGACTCATGGGCTATGCTTGAAGAAGGAAAGCCTAGGGAGGACAGATGTGCTTACAGGAGGATAGTCTGGGAAGGACACATGTACTTGATGAAGGAAGGCCTGGGGAGGGCACACGTGCTTAGAGTTTGAAGACCAGAACAGCTTACACTTCCTGGCTGGAGGATATATCCAGGGGGAAGTGACATTGGAACCAGGACTGGAGCACCAGGGGTGAACTTTGATTACTGAAGGAATCTCTGGAAGAGCTAGGTGCAAGCTTGGGCATAGTAGGAAGTCTGGTGGCTCATCCAGAGGGAGTGTGTGCAGCAACTGCTATGCAGTGTAATATATACAGAGTGCCAATCTAGCTTAAAAGTCCTTTAGTGTATGACTGTGACAGACCCAACCGGGACGGGGGCTTTTGGAGGGGACTGCAGGATAGCCTCTTGCCTGCTGACTATGGGCCCTGGCATCTGAGGGGGCTCTATTCTTTGGGAGGTGTGTGCCTGGGGGGACCATTTACTTCAGATTTAAGTCCATGTCTCCCTGAAACACACAGACTCTGAGAACTGGAGGACCAGGATACAGATTTGGGGTCTCTGTACCCAAACCAGCATTGACTGCTTCAACCCCCCCTCATACACACAGAGACTCTAAGCAGATGTTAATATAATCAGCTCAAAACAACCTGAAGCTGAGTTCTCTGTTATCTGTTTATTAAGGTGTGATGTGTTTACGTTGTGTCTTTGGAGTCACCTATTGTTTCTGTCTGTTGGCGAGTCCTCCTGGAGGTTCCTACATGATGGGATTAGTCTTGTGTCAACCTGACCTCCTTATCTAATCAGTGTGTGATTTTTATCCCAATGTGTAATGTTTGTTTTTATTTTTCATGTGGGGACTGCCCCTATTTCTGAAGTGTATAAACATCTGTATTTCTGTTCAATAAAGAAATCCAGTTGCACCTAAGATTGTGCCGTGTAGTCCTTGGGTGCAATGTCCGGCTATAATACCTTGGGGTTCTGTGTCCCAGCAGTGAGGAAGCAGTTCTCCGACAGAAGCACCCAGGCAGGGTGTCAGGTGGTCCATCACAATGACTAATTAGGATTTGGAGAATGCATGTGGTTCTCTTTTGGGTATCCAGTGCCTTATCCCCATTCTCCCTGGGTTTATAGGTGTAGATAAACTTGGTCAACCTTTCAAAAAGTCAAGGATCTAGTCCTGAAGTGAATTGTCAGCCCAATAAGCTACTTGGGGGTCCCTAGCTGCCTTTAGGGGTAAGGGGGTGCTACATTTGGAAAAGAACTCTAACTTCTGTGACCAATGATGTGTACTCCATCAAATAAATCGGCCCCTTGGTGTGTAATATTGAAGAGTTAGAACGGCAGTCAACAGTCTTTACTGCACTGCTGAAATCTGCAGGTATGAGTGTGGATCGGCCTCTACAGGTATGAGTGTGGATCGGCCTCTACAGGTATGAGTGTGGATCGGCCTCTACAGGTATGAGTGTGGATCGGCCTCTACAGGTGTGAGTGTGGATCGGCCTCTACAGGTGTGAGTGTGGATCGGCCTCTACAGGTGTGAGTGTGGATCGGCCTCTACAGGTATGAGTGTGGATCGGCCTCTACAGGTATGAGTGTGGATCGGCCTCTACAGGTATGAGTGTGGATCGGCCTCTACAGGTATGAGTGTGGATCGGCCTCTACAGGTATGAGTGTGGATCGGCCTCTACAGGTATGAGTGTGGATCGGCCTCTACAGGTGTGAGTGTGGATCGGCCTCTACAGGTGTGAGTGTGGATCGGCCTCTACAGGTGTGAGTGTGGATCGGCCTCTACAGGTATGAGTGTGGATCGGCCTCTACAGGTATGAGTGTGGATCGGCCTCTACAGGTATGAGTGTGGATCGGCCTCTACAGGTATGAGTGTGGATCGGCCTCTACAGGTATGAGTGCGGATCGGCCTCTACAGGTATGAGTGCGGATCGGCCTCTACAGGTATGAGTGCGGATCGGCCTCTACAGGTATGAGTGCAGATCGGCCTCTACAGGTATGAGTGCGGATCGGCCTCTACAGGTATGAGTGCGGATCGGCCTCTACAGGTATGAGTGCGGATCGGCCTCTACAGGTATGAGTGCGGATCGGCCTCTACAGGTATGAGTGCGGATCGGCCTCTACAGGTATGAGTGCGGATCGGCCTCTACAGGTATGAGTGCGGATCGGCCTCTACAGGTATGAGTGCGGATCGGCCTCTACAGGTATGAGTGCGGATCGGCCTCTACAGGTATGAGTGCGGATCGGCCTCTACAGGTATGAGTGCGGATCGGCCTCTACAGGTATGAGTGCGGATCGGCCTCTACAGGTATGAGTGCGGATCGGCCTCTACAGGTATGAGTGCGGATCGGCCTCTACAGGTATGAGTGCGGATCGGCCTCTACAGGTATGAGTGCGGATCGGCCTCTACAGGTATGAGTGCGGATCGGCCTCTACAGGTATGAGTGCGGATCGGCCTCTACAGGTATGAGTGCGGATCGGCCTCTACAGGTATGAGTGCGGATCGGCCTCTACAGGTATGAGTGCGGATCGGCCTCTACAGGTATGAGTGCGGATCGGCCTCTACAGGTATGAGTGCGGATCGGCCTCTACAGGTATGAGTGCGGATCGGCCTCTACAGGTATGAGTGCGGATCGGCCTCTACAGGTATGAGTGCGGATCGGCCTCTACAGGTATGAGTGCGGATCGGCCTCTACAGGTATGAGTGCGGATCGGCCTCTACAGGTATGAGTGTGGATCGGCCTCTACAGGTATGAGTGTGGATCAGCCATGCACTATTATTGCATCATAGTCAGGAGGGGAAATGTAGAGATTAAAACAATGCAAAAACTGCTGACCTACCCACTTCCAGGAGTCGATGGACCTGCCATGGCACCAATGACTGCATCTGTAGCCAGAGTACATTTCAAAGGTTCAGACTCAAACCACTGATCCAGGATCTGCAATACAAGTCATGTTATTTCCTATAGCTGCAGGTGAATGAGGCCATCCTTGAAGAGGAGGCCAGGTCGTGCACTCAAATGTTGGAAAGCATAGTTACTGGCAGTGGAAAATGGCTTACATCTTCCTCATTTTGATAAAACAAAACAATTGCCCCATCTCCTCACTGCCCTAGATGTACTGACAACACAGGTACTCCCATTGATATGCTGTGGTGATGCCCGAAACTTCACCATTATTGGACGTCCATTTTCCAGATCCTTAACAGTATCGGCTCTACGAGGGTTCTGCTAGACCCCAAGTTGGCTATTTTAGGTACTGTCCTGGAAGATGCTTCCAGATGAAGTCACTTTGTTTGGACTAGGACCTTATTATTACAAATAGGCTCTCGCCCCCACCCCCTTCCATCTCCCAATGGTGGGTTGCAGTCGATTCGAACCTGCGAAGGGAAGAACTGACTTATAAACATAGGTGTAGTCCTAAGAAACATCAGAACACGTGGACCCCATGGCTGTCCTCTACTGAATCAACCTGGACCTCCCAGCTTGAAGATTCTGATTTGGAGGATAGAGAGTCGCTCTGCCTGTACTGTAAGGTACATGGAGCTTAGATTTGTATTTTTACCTGTACTTGACACCCCCCCCCCCCCCCCCATGTGCATTCGTTTTTTAGCGGTGGCACTCAGAATCACTCTCGCTTCGATTTAGAGCCAATCACCAGGAATCATTCATTTATCAGAGCCAATCACCAGGGATCATCCGGTTATTCTGAGCCAATCACCAGGGATCATCCGGTTATTCTGAGCCAATCACCAGGGATCATCCGGTTATCTGCTTTAATATTTGTACCCCTCTGGACGGCACGCTGTCCTCCTCTGTATAATGTTCACCCTTCTTTATTTATCTTGTTTGTTTTTCTTGGATTTTTTTCTTTGATGTTGTAAAACATGGAGTCTGACTTGTGTGTGAACCATGAAAAATATCTTTCAATAAAAAGAACCCGATTTGAAAAATAAATAAATAATATAATTGAGTGTGAAATGCTATATGGTCCATTCAGGAACACTTCAGGGGACGAGTCTCAGTGTCCCACGCACTGTACATGGAATAATAGTACATCAGTGGGAGGATCCATAGCCATTATTTGGTCCAATAGCAGCTTTCAAATCCACGCACTGCTTTGCGCTGTCACTCAATTGACAGCCAATGACAAGTCATTTCCCAAGTATAGGCATTGACATCTAATAAAAGAAAAAACCCAATATAGGGGGTCCAAATAAAATCGTCATCGTGTACAGAGCAGTTATGTGGTCGTATTCACTCCCTGCTGTGACCTTCATGTACATTATATTGCCCCAAGTATTGGACCGCCAGCCTTTCCACACACATGACCTTTAATGACTTCCCAGTCTTAGTCCGTAGGGTTCAATATTGAGTTGGCCCCGCCCTTTCCACACACATGACCTTTAAGACCCCCAGTCTTAGTCCGTAGGGTTCAATATTGAATTGGCCCCACCCTTTCCACGCACATGACCTTTAATGGCCCCCCAGTCTTAGTCCGTAGGGTTCAATATTGAATTGGCCCCGCCCTTTCCACACACATGACCTTTAATGGCCCCCCAGTCTTAGTCCGTAGGGTTCAATATTGAATTGGCCCCACCCTTTCCACGCACATGACCTTTAATGGCCCC
This sequence comes from Staurois parvus, assembly GCF_062004578.1. Lineage (NCBI taxonomy): Eukaryota > Metazoa > Chordata > Amphibia > Anura > Ranidae > Staurois > Staurois parvus. The sequence goes on from NW_028319378.1 coordinate 68,893, forward strand.
CCAGTCTTAGTCCGTAGGGTTCAATATTGAGTTGGCCCCACCGTTTCCATGCACCTGACCTTTAATGGCCCCCCAGTCTTAGTCTGTAGGGTTCAATATAGAGTTGGCCCCGCCCTTCCCACGCACATGACCTTTAATGACCTCCCAGTCTCAGTCGGTAGGGTTCACTATTGAGTTGGCCCCGCCCTTTCCACACACATGACCTTTAATGGCCCCCCAGTCTTAGTCCGTAGGGTTCAATATGGAGTTGGCCCCGCCCTTCCCACACACATGACCTTTAATGACCCCCCAGTCTTAGTCCGTAGGGTTCAATATTGAGTTGGCCACGCCCTTTCCACACACATGACCTTTAATGGCCCCCCAGTCTTAGTCCGTAGGGTTCAATATTGAGTTGGCCCCGCCCTTCCCACACACATGACCTTTAATGGCCCCCCAGTCTTAGTCCGTAGGGTTCAATATTGAGTTGGCCCCGCCCTTTGCAGCTATAACAGCTTCAACTCTTCTGGGAAGGCCCCCCACAAGGTTTAGGAGGGTGTCTATGGGAAGGTTGGACCATTCTTCCAGAAGCACATTTGTCAGGTCAGGCACTGATGTCGGGGGAGGGGCACTGATGTCGGGGGAGGAGGCCTGGCTCGCAGTCTCCGCTCTAATTCATCCCAAAGGTGTTCTATGGGGTTGAGGTCAGGACTCTGTGCAGGACAGTCAAGTTCCTCCACCCCAAACTGGCTCCTCCATGTCTTTATGGACCTTGCTTTGTGCACTGGTGCACAGTCATGTTGGAACAGGAAGGGGCCATCCCCAAACTCTTCCCACAAAGATGGGAGTATGAAATTGTCCAAAATGTCACCTTAAGAGTTCCCTTCACTGGAACTAGGGGGCCAAGTCCAACCCCTGAAACACAACCCCACACCATAATCCCCCTCCACCAAACTTTACACTTGGCACAATGCAGTCAGGCAAGTACCGTTCTCCTGGCCACCACCAAACCCAGACACGTCCATCGGATGGCCAGCCAGAGAAGTGTGATTGGTCCCTCCAGAGAACACATCTTCCCTGCTCTAGAGTCCAGTGGCAGCGTGCTTTACACCACGGCATCCGACGCTTTGCATTGCACTTGGTGATGGAAGGCTTGGATGCAGCTGCTCGGCCATGGAAACCCATTCCATGACGCTCTCTACACACTGTTGTTGGGCTCATCTGAAGGCCACACCAAGTTTGGAGGTCTTTAGCTATTGACTCTGCAGACAGTTGGCGACTTCTGCGCACTGTGCTCTTCAGCATGCGCTGACCCCGCCCTGTCATGTGACGTGGCCTACCACTTGGTGGCCGAGTGGCTGTTCCCAGTTGCTTCCACTTTGTTATAATCCCACTAACAGTTGAGCGTGGAATATTTAGTAGCCAGGAAATGTCACGGATGGACTTATTGCCCAGGTGGCCACCTATCACGGGACCACGCTTGGAGTCACTGAGCTCCTGAGAGCGACCCATTCTTTCACCAATGTTTGTAGAAGCCGTCTGCATGCCTAGGGGCTTGATTGTATACACCTGTGTCCATGAGGGGATTGGAACACCTGAATCACATGATTGGGAGGGGAATGGAATACCTGAATCACATGATATGGAGGGGACTGGAACACCTGAATCACATGATATGGAGGGGATTGGAACACCTGAATCACATGATTGGGAGGGGATTGGAGCACCTGAATCACATGATTGGGAGGGGATTGGAACACCTGAATGACATGATAGGGAGGGGATTGAAACACCTGAATCACATGATATGGAGGGGATTGGAACACCTGAATGACATGATTGGGAGGGGATTGGAGCACCTGAATCACATGATTGGGAGGGGATTGAAACACCTGAATCACATGATATGGAGGGGATTGGAACACCTGAATGACATGATTGGGAGGGGATTGGAGCACCTGAATCACATGATTGGGAGGGGATTGGAACACCTGAATGACATGATTGGGAGGGGATTGGAACACCTGAATCACATGATTGGGAGGGGATTGGAACACCTGAATTACATGATTGGGAGGGGATTGGAACACCTGAATCACATGATTGGGAGGGGATTGGAGCACCTGAATCACATGATTGGGAGGGGATTGGAACACCTGAATCACATGATTGGGAGGGGATTGGAACACCTGAATCACATGATATGGAGGGGATTGGAACACCTGAATCACATGATTTGGAGGGACAATACTTGGGGCAATATAGTGTATATTAACTCCATGATGACTCCATGCTCAGTGTACATGATTGGTCACTTGGCCATAGTGGGGGTCGGTTTGCTTCCTATCACACCATGATGGACACAAGTGACCTTCTTACAAAGCCCAACTTTCCAATGCGCTAAATTTTACACCACAATAAAAGTTGGTTACCTTGGATATAGGACCGGTAAGAACTTCGTAATACTTCGGAAGCTGACTCCCCAGTGTCATTCCTGGCAGGTGGAGAGAAGGAGAAGTGTCAAGGTCACCAATAAATCGGGATTCATGTAATATATTACCTCTGAAAAGCTTTCTCAGAACATGATAAACAGCTACTATGAGCCTGGAAAATCAATAGGTAATATACCAATCATATCAGGAATTATATCAGGAATTATTCTCCACATCTGTCATCTGAAATGAACTATAAAAATGGAAGAAAAGGAAAGCAGAAATCTATCTAATGAGACACTTTAATACAGAGAGACAAAGAACAACCAAATGCACTCACCTGTAATAGGTCTCATAGCCACACAATGAAGGGGTGCAAACAGGTGCAGTTAGCTAGTCCGCCACTAGGTGGCTGTGTTCCAGAATTGTGTCTGGTTACAGACGGTAGTGTCATCAGGTCTTAGGCCCCCTTTTAGTTAGAGCCCCCCCGGCAGTGATGTCATGGGTGAGTCAGTACCCGCATATAAGCCAGGTTAGGGGGAGTCAGAGTGTAGTTGGCAACATGGGAGCCAAACACCTCACACCTATGCAGATGTAGCCAGAAAGTTCCATAGTTTGGCTGAAAAAAAGACAAAAGTCCATCCAGTTCAACCATAGAAAAAAAAAGTTACAATCCTCCACCCACAGTTGATCCAGAGGAAGGCAAAAAAAACCCAGCAAAGCACGATCCAATCTCCTCCTGCAGGGGAAACATTCCTTCCTGATCCCCCGAGAGGCAATCGGATATTCCCGGGATCAATATTCGGATATTCCCGGGATCAATATTTGGATATTCCCGGGATCAATATTCGGATATTCCCGGGATCAATATTTGGATATTCCCGGGATCAATATTCGGATATTCCCGGGATCAATATTTGGATATTCCCGGGATCAATATTCGGATATTCCCGGGATCAATATTTGGATATTCCCTGGATCACCTTTCCCTATAAATGTTATATCCAGTTATATTCTGTGTATCCAAGAAAGAATCCAGGACTTTCCTCCAGCAATCCACTGGGCTGGCCACAACCAACTCTTGAGGGAGTCTATGGATCTATCCATGGATGGGAAGGGTGATACATCAGCCATCACTACAGCGACATCCTCTTGTAGCCCCAGTGATTTCCTACAAAGTAAAAGTAATCCAAGCGCCTAACAAGCCACTGGATTACTTTAAGAGGCATCAGAAGGGGGCCCACCTCTTTCCAGCTACTGGCTTTAGAAGGGTCTCCCGTGCGATTGGGGAGCAAGAACACTTCCAGTGGCATCTGGCTCTATTCACACAGGAACATAGTTCCATAGTTAGTCTGGCTGAAAAAAGACAAAAGTCCTTCCAGTTCAACCATTAAAAAAAAGTTATAAGTTAAAGAAAGTTCTAATCCTCCACCCACAGTTGATCCAGAGGAAGGCAAAAACCCAGCAAAGCACGATCCAATCTGCTCCTGCAGGGGAAACATTCCTTCCTGATCCCCCGAGAGGCAATCGGATATTCCTGGGATCAATAATCGGATATTCCCGGGATCAATAATCGGATATTCCCGGGATCAATATTCGGATATTCCCTGGATCAATAATCGGATATTCCCGGGATCAATATTCAGATATTCCCTGGATCACCTTTCCCTATAAATGTTATATCCAGTTATATTCTGTGTATCCAAGAAAGAATCCAGGACTTTCCTACAGCAATCCACTGAGCTGGCCACACCCAACTCTGGAGGGAGTCTATTCCACATTCTCAGCTCTTACTGTGAAGAAACCTTTCCAATCTGCTCCTGCAGGGGAAACATTCCTTCCTGATCCCCCGAGAGGCAATCGGATATTCCCGGGATCAATATTCGGATATTCCCGGGATCAATATTCGGATATTCCCTGGATCAATAATCGGATGTTCCCTGGATCAATAATCGGATATTCCCGGGATCAATATTCGGATATTCCCTGGATCAATAATCGGATATTCCCGGGATCAATAATCGGATATTCCCGGGATCAACAATCGGATATTCCCGGGATCAATAATCGGATATTCCCGGGATCAATAATCGGATATTCCCGGGATCAATAATCGGATATTCCCGGGATCAATAATCGGATATTCCCGGGATCAATAATCGGATATTCCCGGGATCAATAATCGGATATTCCCTGGATCAACTTTCCCTATAAATGTTCTATCCAGTTATATTCTGTGTATCCAAGAAAGAATCCAGGACTTTCCTACAGCAATCCACTGAGCTGGCCACACCCACCTCTGGAGGGGGAGGCCGTAGACAAGGCTGAAGGTCAGGGAGAGGTGGATCTGCACCCAGAAAAGCTGGCTGTAGACTTCCTGACTTTTATGGAGGGGGGGGCCAGGATGGGTTGCAAAAGTCCTTTTAGCCCAGGCAAACAGATCCGTAGAGTGAAGCTATCCGTCTAGAGCGGGGGTGTCAAACTGGCGGCCCTCCAGCTGTTGTGAAACTACAAATCTACGTTTTTGGAATGAATTTACAAATATATGTAAAGATTTATGTTAAAATGACTTTTTTATATGTAAAAAAAATCTGAAGAATATATTTAAAAAAGAAATATTTTATAAAATATCTATTTTTTTAATATATTCTTCATATTTTTTTTTACATATAAAAAAGTCATTTTAACATAAATCTTTACATATATTTGTAAATTCATTCCAAAAACATAGATTAGTATTTTTAAAGAGATTGAATGTAACAGAACCGGACCCCGACTGCACTCGGGTACTTCTGTTAGAGTCCCGCTTCCCTGTCTGAACACAGATCCCCGGACCCCACCGCTGACCACACAAGACGAGACGACACCAGTCTGTATAAACATGGAACTCTTTATTTGAAACTCAAACTGGCTTTTTATACAATCGGGACAATCCCCCCTCCCTGCATAATGACACAGGGCGGGGCAATCTATACTTAGCAACAAGAGACACACCAACAGAAAATCCCATCAGCAGGGCTCTTGGAAACACCCCCCACCAAGCCAATACACACAAACACATACATCACATAATAGTTTGCTCCCAAGCAGGACACACATTAGACCAATGGGACCACATGACAGTAAACAATGAACATCCCCCCCCCCCCAATATTAGAACATTCCACCCTGTACCCCTAGCAGGCACAGGGTGACTTACACATAAGTGGGATATGGGGAGCTGAGACAGGGGTCTCCCCACCTCTCCAAAGGGGGCTGTGTTCCATGGGCCCCCCACCCAAAGTGAGCTGTGTTCCATGGGCCCCCCACCCAAAGTGAGCTGTGTTCCATGGGCCCCCCACCCAAAGTCGCTTCTGTCACATTGAATATGGCCAAAGTTGTAGCATTTCAAATATATATATCAGTATATTTGTGACGCATATTTTTAAAATATATTTCAGATATATTTCTCTTCCATGTGGGTTTGGCCTCTCTCAGGGTATATAATCAGGCATATTAGTTGATGGCCGCCAGTCTTGAGAAAGAGGGGACCCATCCCCGAAACGTGTTGCCATGATAACCATTCCAAGTTTACCTGGGCAGGCTCAGACTGACGCCATCTTGCCCTGATCTGCACATGTAGAGACACGTATGAGGACCGTCTTCCTGCACCGATGGCCCCAGGGACAGTACTGTGCTGTCCACCCCTCCACTGTGATGCCATTTCCTCTGAGGACATTTGTTTGGTATTCTTTGTTTCTATTTAATCTATTTCCCTTTGTTTTGTCTCTTGGTTGGACGCTTGGTCATCACCTTCCAATGACATGACAAGCAATTTGGGGGATTCTGTATTAGTTGAAGGACAATATCTCGGACTAATGAGAGGAGTTTCTGGACCCCACATAGCGCAGACACACGTGGCTTCATTTATGATGAAGAATAATAACGTCCGGCATTCCTACAGAAGAATGGAGTGACACCCACCTGCTTTCATCAAAGGTTGTAGAGATCTAAGGGACTTCACTCTCTGCAGTAGGGACCCCTGAGTTATGGCCGCCATGTCTACCGGAGGAGCATCAAGAAGAGGATCTATTGCTGCCACCAAGCGATTCATAAAGTGCTCATACTTGGGGAACGCCTGTGGGGGAAGGAAAGGAAGCAACCGATAATCACTAATAATAAAATCCTACAAATTGTGGTCGTTGGTTCACCAGAACCCAGATTTCTGTATTACGATGGAGTTGTGGTTGAGCCATCTTGGGTCCCAAAAGAGGAACTTTGTGTCCATCGAATTCTCTTTGTAGCCAAACCAAAAACATAAAGAGGATGTAAATGTCAGATCCCTCATAACCATGAACGTCACGTGAGCTACAGGGAAGGAATGTCCCTGGACCCCGCATTCACTATATCCGCTCCCCCCGGACCCCGCATTCACTATATCCTCTCTCCCCGGACCCCGCATTCACTATATCCGCTCTCCCCGGACCCCGCATTCCCTCTATCCGCTCTCCCCGGACCCTGCATTCACTATATCCTCTCTCCCCGGACACTGCATTCCCTATATCCGCTCTCCCCGGACCCTGCATTCACTATATCCTCTCTCCCCGGACCCCGCATTCACTATATCCGCTCTCCCCGGACCCCGCATTCACTATATCCTCTCTCCCCGGACCCCGCATTCACTATATCCGCTCTCCCCGGACCCCGCATTCCCTATATCCGCTCTCCCCGGACCCCGCGTTCACTATATCCGCTCTCCCCGGACCCCGCATTCACTATATCCGCTCTCCCTGGACCCCGCATTCACTATATCCGCTCTCCCCGGACCCCGCATTCCCTATATCCGCTCTCCCCGGACCCTGCATTCACTATATCCTCTCTCCCCGGACACTGCATTCACTATATCCTCTCTCCCCGGACACTGCATTCCCTATATCCGCTCTCCCCGGACCCCGCATTCACTATATCCGCTCTCCCCGGACCCCGCATTCCCTATATCCGCTCTCCCTGGACCCCGCATTCACTATATCCTCTCTCCCCGGACACTGCATTCCCTATATCCGCTCTCCCCGGACCCCGCATGCACTATATCCTCTCTCCCCGGACCCCGCATTCACTATATCCGCTTTCCCCGGACCCCCTATATCCGCTCTCCCTGGACCCCGCATTCACTATATCCGCTCTCCCTGGACCCCGCATTCACTATATCCGCTCTCCCCGGACCCCGCATTCACTATATCCGCTCTCCCCGGACCCCTCATTCACTATATCCGCTCTCCCCGGACCCCGCATTCACTATATCCGCTCTCCCCGGACCCCGCATTCACTATATCCGCTCTCCCCGGACCCCGCATTCACTATATCCGCTCTCCCCGGACCCCGCATTCACTATATCCGCTCTCCCCGGACCCCGCATTCACTATATCCGCTCTCCCCGGACCCCGCATTCACTATATCCGCTCTCCCCGGACCCCTCATTCACTATATCCGCTCTCCCCGGACCCCGCATTCACTATATCCGCTCTCCCCGGACCCCGCATTCACTATATCCGCTCTCCCCGGACCCCGCATTCACTATATCCGCTCTCCTCGGACCCCACATTCACTATATCCGCTCCCGCTGGACCCCGCATTCACTTTATCCGCTCTCCCTGGACCCCGCATTCACTATAACCGCTCTCCCCGGACCCCGCATTCCCTATATCCGCTCTCCCCGGACCCCGCATTCACTATATCCGCTCTCCCCGGACCCCGCATTCACTATATCCGCTCCCACTGGACCCCGCATTCACTATATCCGCTCTCCCCGGACCCCACATTCACTATATCCGCTCCCGCTGGACCCCGCATTCACTTTATCCGCTCTCCCTGGACCCCGCATTCACTATAACCGCTCTCCCCGGACCCCGCATTCCCTATATCCGCTCTCCCCGGACCCCGCATTCACTATATCCGCTCTCCCCGGACCCCGCATTCACTATATCCGCTCCCACTGGACCCCGCATTCACTATATCCGCTCTCCCCGGACCCCGCATTCACTATATCCGCTCTCCCCGGACCCCGCATTCACTATATCCGCTCTCCCCGGACCCCGCATTCACTATATCCCCTCTGCCCGGACCCCGCATTCACTATATCCCCTCTGCCCGGACCCCGCATTCACTGTATCCACTCTCCCTGGACCCCGCATTCACTGTATCCGCTCTCCCCGGACCCCGCATTCACTATATCCGCTCTCCCCGGACCCCTCATTTACTATATCCGCTCTCCCTGGACCCCGCATTCACTATATCCACTCTCCCCGGACCCCGCATTCACTATATCCGCTCTCCCCGGACCCCGCATTCACTATATCCGCTCTCCCCGGACCCCGCATTCACTATATCCTCTCTCCCCGGACACTGCATTCCCTATATCCGCTCTCCCCGGACCCCGCATTCACTATATCCGCTCTCCCCGGACCCCGCATTCCCTATATCCGCTCTCCCTGGACCCCGCATTCACTATATCCTCTCTCCCCGGACACTGCATTCCCTATATCTGCTCTCCCCGGACCCCGCATGCACTATATCCTCTCTCCCCGGACCCCGCATTCACTATATCCGCTTTCCCCGGACCCCCTATATCCGCTCCCACTGGACCCCGCATTCACTATATCCGCTCTCCCTGGACCCCGCATTCACTATATCCGCTCTCCCCGGACCCCGCATTCACTATATCCGCTCTCCCCGGACCCCTCATTCACTATATCCGCTCTCCCCGGACCCCGCATTCACTATATCCGCTCTCCCCGGACCCCGCATTCACTATATCCGCTCTCCCCGGACCCCACATTCACTATATCCGCTCCCGCTGGACCCCGCATTCACTTTATCCGCTCTCCCTGGACCCCGCATTCACTATAACCGCTCTCCCCGGACCCCGCATTCCCTATATCCGCTCTCCCCGGACCCCGCATTCACTATATCCGCTCTCCCCGGACCCCGCATTCACTATATCCGCTCCCACTGGACCCCGCATTCACTATATCCGCTCTCCCCGGACCCCGCATTCACTATATCCGCTCTCCCCGGACCCCGCATTCACTATATCCGCTCTCCCCGGACCCCGCATTCAATATATCCGCTCTCCCCGGACCCCGCATTCACTATATCCGCTCTCCCCGGACCCCGCATTCACTATATCCCCTCTGCCCGGACCCCGCATTCACTATATCCCCTCTGCCCGGACCCCGCATTCACTGTATCCACTCTCCCTGGACCCCGCATTCACTGTATCCGCTCTCCCCGGACCCCGCATTCACTATATCCGCTCTCCCCGGACCCCTCATTTACTATATCCGCTCTCCCTGGACCCCGCATTCACTGTATCCGCTCTCCCCGGACCCTGCATTCACTATATCCGCTCTCCCCGGACCCTGCATTCACTATATCCGCTCTCCCTGGACCCCGCATTCACTATATCCGCTCTCCCCGGACCCCGCATTCACTATATCCGCTCTCCCTGAATCCCGCAACAATGGAATGTTCGGTGTAACACTGAGAGACAGAATACAACAACAAATTCAGCAGAAATGCGTCTAACAAATGATGACGGATCTGCATGTTCATGAGGGAAAGAAGGATTTGATCCCCTATCATTCAGCAGGATTTCTGGCTCCCAGGTGTCTCTCATACAGGTAACAAGCTGAGATTAGAAGCAGTCTCTTAAAGGGAGTGCTGCTAATCTCATTGTGTTACCTGTATAAAAGACACCTGTCCACAGGAGCCATCAAACCATCAGATTCCAAACTCTCCACCATGGCAAAGACCAAAGAGCTGTCCAAGGATGTCAGGGACAAGATGGTAGACCTACACAAGGCTGGACTGGGCTACCAAACTATGGCCAAGCAGCTTGGTGAGAAGGTGACAACAGTTGGTGCAATCATTCACAAATGGAAGAAACACAAAACAAGTGTCAGTCTCCCTAGGTCTGGTGCACCATGCAAGATCTCACCTCGTGGAGTGTCAATGATCATGAGAACAGTGAGGAATCATCCCAGAACTACACGTGAGGATCTTGTCAATGATCTCCAGGCAGCTGGGACCACAGTCACCAAGAAAACAATTGGTAACACACTACGCCGACAAGGACTGAAATCCTGCAGTGCCCCCGCACGGTCCCTCTGCTCAAGAAAGCCCATGTCCAGGCCCGTCTGAAGTCTGCCACTGAACATCTGAATGATGCCGAGGAGGACTGGTGGGAAGTGTTGTGGTCAGAGGACACCAAAATCCAGCTCTTTGGCATCAACTCAACTCGCTGTGTTTGGAGGAGGAGGAATGCTGCCTATGACCCCAAGAACACCATCCCAACTGTGAAACATGGTGGTGGAAACATTCTGCTTTCGGGGGGGTTTCTGCTAAGGGGACAGGACAACTGCATCGTATCAAAGGGACGATGGACAGGGCAATGTACCCTCAAATCTTCGGTGAGAACCTTCTTCCCTCAGCCAGGGCATTGAAAATGGGTGGTGGATGGGTGTTCCAGCATGACAATGACCCAAAACACACGGCCAAGGCAACAAAGGAGCGGCTCAAGAAGAAGCACATTAAGGTCCTGGAGTGGCCTAGCCAGTCTCCACACCTTCATCCGATGGAAAATCTGTGGAGGAGCTGAAAGTTCGAGTTGCCAAACGTCAGCCACCAAACCTTAATGACTTGGAGAGGATCTGCCAAGAGGAGTGGGCCAAAATCCCTCCTGAGATGTGTGCGAACCTGGGGGCCAACTCCAGGAAACGTCTGACCTCTGTGATGGCCAACAAGGGATTGGCCACCAAGTACTAAGTCATGTTTTGTGAAGGGGATCAAATCCTTCTTTCCCTCATGAACATGCAGATCCGTCATCATTTGTTAGACGCATTTCTGCTGAATTTGTTGTTGTATTCTGTCTCTCAGTGTTACACCGAACATTCCATTGTTAGACCGATCATTTCTGTGTGAGGGGAGAACATTCCATTGTTAGACCGATCGTTTCTGTGTGAGGGGCGAACATTCCATTGTTAGACCGATCATTTCTGTGTGAGGGGCGAACATTCCATTGTTAGACCGATCATTTCTGTGTGAGGGGCGAACATTCCATTGTTAGACCGATCATTTCTGTGTGAGGGGCGAACATTCCATTGTTAGACCGATCGTTTCTGTGTGAGGGGCAAACATTCCATTGTTAGACCGATCATTTCTGTGTGAGGGGCGAACATTCCATTGTTAGACCGATCATTTCTGTGTGAGGGGCGAACATTCCATTGTTAGACCGATCGTTTCTGTGTGAGGGGCGAACATTCCATTGTTAGACCGATCATTTCTGTGTGAGGGGCGAACATTCACCATCGGGGGGGGGGGGGCAAATACACATTTCCTGCACTGTACACCATACCATACATACCCCATGCATACACGAGTACACATTCCACTTACCTCGGCATCTTTCTTAGAGAACTGAGCGATCTGCTGCTGGTTGTTCTCCATGTCGGCCCCGAGAAGTAGAGACCTTGGTGGACGTCCATCCACATTCTCCAACAATGGAGTGAATGAATACGGATCCCGGAAGTAAATCTTCAGCCCGTGTCTCTGGAGGAATGAATGTGATATTATAAAGTACATACAATCATTTCACATACAATCATTTCACATACAATCACTTCACATACAATCACTTCACATCCAATCATTTCACATACAATCATTTCACATACAATCATTTCACATCCAATCATTTCACATCCAATCATTTCACATCCAATCATTTCACATACAATCACTTCACATACAATCATTTCACATACAATCAATTCACATCCAATCATTTCACATCCAATCATTTCACATCCAATCATTTCACATACAATCATTTCACATACAATCATTTCACATACAATCATTTACATACAATCATTTCACAGACGACATGCACAGAACATTCCGTGTAACAACGATCTCCATAACAGAGATACAAGAAGAAGGAGAACAATTCCTCCCTGATGACGTCTCCGGGTTCATAGGACACGCCCACATCCGGGGTACACATCTCCTGGTCTATGAGGGCATCACGGCTGCAGACTCCGGGTCTCAGAGCCCCCCCCCTAATATAAAGCATCACCTGGTGATCCTGCCAGAAAGTTTGGTTGTTTTCTAGTTTCCTGTAAAAGACTAAATCCCGAAAGGAACCAAATCTGTCACTGCGACGGCCTATGGAGTGTGAGATGGAATTCGGCTTCAAATTTAAAACGCTAACAATGACGTATAAAGACGTTCATAACTCCGCCCCCAATTACATCTCCAATCTTGTCTCTAAATATCACCCAAACCGTCCTCTCCGCTCCTCACAAGACCTCCTACTCTCTAGCTCCCTTGTCTCCTCCTCCCATGCTCGTCTCCAGGACTTCTCCAGGGCTTCCCCCATCCTCTGGAACTCTCTACCCCAATTTACTCTGCTCACTTTTAGGCGATCTCTGAAAACCGATCTCTTCAGGGAAGCCTATCCTGCCCTAAGCTAATACTGGAATCTTCTACTCCTCCTACCAGTCCATCCCCCACAGTTACTACCTTTTGTACCACTAGCCCCTCCCTCTTAGATTGTAAGCTCCCAGGATCAGGCCCCTCCCTCTTAGATTGTAAGCTCCCAGGATCAGCCCCTCCCTCTTAGATTGTAAGCTCCTAGGATCAGGACCCTCCCTCTTAGACTGTAAGCTCCCAGGATCAGGCCCCTCCCTCTTAGATTGTAAACTCCCAGGATCAGGCCCCTCCCTCTTAGATTGTAAACTCCCAGGATCAGGCCCCTCCCTCTTACATTGTCAGCTCCCAGGATCAGCCCCTCCCTCTCAGATTGTCAGCTCCCAGGATCAGCCCCTCCCTCTTAAGGTTGTAAACTCCCAGGATCAGGCCCCTCCCTCTTAGATTGTAAGCTCCCAGGATCAGGCCCCTCCCTCTTAGATTGTAAACTCCCAGGATCAGCCCCTCCCTCTTAGATTGTAAACTCCCGGGATCAGCCCCTCCCTCTTAGATTGTAAACTCCCAGGATCAGCCCCTCCCTCTTAGATTGTAAACTCCCAGGATGAGCCCCTCCCTCTTAGATTGTAAACTCCCAGGATCAGCCCCTCCCTCTCAGATTGTCAGCTCCCAGGATCAGCCCCTCCCTCTTAAGGTTGTAAACTCCCAGGATCAGGCCCCTCCCTCTTAGATTGTAAGCTCCCAGGATCAGGCCCCTCCCTCTTAGATTGTAAACTCCCAGGATCAGCCCCTCCCTCTTAGATTGTAAACTCCCGGGATCAGCCCCTCCCTCTTAGATTGTAAACTCCCAGGATCAGCCCCTCCCTCTTAGATTGTAAACTCCCAGGATGAGCCCCTCCCTCTTAGATTGTAAACTCCCAGGATCAGCCCCTCCCTCTTAGATTGTAAACTCCCAGGATCAGCCCCTCCCTCTTAGATTGTAAGCTCCCAGGATCAGCCCCTCCCTCTTAGATTGTAAGCTCCCAGGATCAGCCCCTCCCTCTTAGATTGTAAGCTCCCAGGATCAGCCCCTCCTATCCCTCTTGTATTGTCTCCCTCCATAATGTACAGAGCTGAGCACACTGTCGGTGTGATATAAGTCCTCTATAATAATAATAACAATATAATGTCTGTCCATCCAATCTGCTCGTCCCGGACTCTGCAAACATTGTAGTCGGAGGGCCACACACCATGCACGCTCTGATCCAGAAACACCCTCCGATCCAGAAACACGCTCCGATCCAGAAACACCCTCCGATCCAGAAACACCCTCCGATCCAGAAACACGCTCCGAGCCAGAAACACGCTCCGAGCCAGAAACACCCTCCGAGCCAGAAACACCCTCCGATCCAGAAACACCCTCCGATCCAGAAACACCCTCCGATCCAGAAACACGCTCCGAGCCAGAAACACGCTCCGAGCCAGAAACACCCTCCGATCCAGAAACACCCTCCGATCCAGAAACACCCTCCGATCCAGAAACACCCTTCGATCCAGAAACACCCTCCGATCTAGAAACACCCTCCGATCCAGAAACACCCTTCGATCCAGAAACACCCTCCGATCTAGAAACACCCTCCGATCTAGAAACACCCTCCGATCCAGAAACACCCTTCGATCCAGAAACACCCTCCGATCTAGAAACACCCTCCGATCCAGAAACACACTCCGATCCAGAAACACCCTCCGATCCAGAAACACACTCCGATCCAGAAACACCCTCCGATCTAGAAACACGCTCCTTTTCAGGTCTGAAGAAAAGGCTGGTTGCCTTGAAACGCGTCACCGCCCCCTTGGACGATTCCCAGCAACGTCTAGACGTCACTTCCGCTCGGCGGCCATCTTGGATGCGCCTCAAGCTGGCTCCGTTACCCACGCTGATGTGAGAGATCAGCAGCGCCCGCCCTGGATCTCGGTACCTCTCTGCGCCGCGACTCCCGGTTACTGCGCTTGCCGTCCTCGCTTCCTCCTGTGGGACCCGCCTAGAGCGCCAGCCGTTTAATACCCCGGCACAGCAGCCATCCACCTGTGAGGTGCGGCACAGATGACGTCCTCCTCCTTATATTTGATGCCTGATATCTACCCCCGTCTTGTGTGCAATAAATTGTTATAATCCCCCTGCACTTAGTCTGGCGCTCTTCTCTCTCTTCTCTATTTACTACAGAGTCCGGTTTACTCTAGAGAGTGCGAGCCTCACGACGGCGTCTACATTGCAGCGTTGTATATACAGTATATGTATACATATATATATATATATATACATACACCATCTATCCCAATCCAGTACTGTTTGCATTCCAAGTCTTTTTCTTCCCCTCCCCCTCCCCTTCCTCACCACTGAAGCTGCATTATTTACTTCTTCTACTCCCATTACCACCATATATAATTATAAACCTCATTTTCCGTTTTTTGTTCCTTCTAAAACTGGACTATTTTTATGATGCTTAAGATTTTCTGAGTGAACTTTATATCCACCACAATTTCTCTTGCGCCAATTACATTTTCATTTTCTCTCCTAAATTACCTCATCTCCATCCTGAGGATTCATCCAAACATTTCCAAGTCCGATTCTGAGTTTATACCTGCTAAAGAAATGGCTTGACATACCTCCCCAACCCACCATGGCTGGCTGGTGAGAGTCTGAGGAAACCTTTAGGTCCTCCTTATCCTCATCCAAAGATACAACCGGACCCTTGGGATTGTTTCACCAAATTTATTATACAACAGTAGCTCCACTGCCCAGGGGCCCCAAGGTGCATGGGGGCCCCATGAATATCTTAACATACAATCATACTTTCCTACTGTCCAGGATTTGCAGGGATAGTCATGGTTTTTACTAAGCTGTACCAGGATGGCCCGGGCAGCATCCCAGAACTTGTACTGTGTCCTTCTGACCCCCCTGTACTGTGTCCTCCTGACCCCCCCCCTGTACTGTGCCCTCCTGACTCCCCTGTACTGTTCCCTCCTGACTCCCCCCTGTACTGTGCCCTCCTGACTCCCCCCCTGTACTGTGCCCTCCTGACTCCCCCTGTACTGTGCCCTCCTGACTCCCCCCTGTACTGTGCCCTCCTGACTCCCCCCTGTACTGTGCCCTCCTGACTCCCCCCTGTACTGTTCCCTCCTGACTCCCCCCTGTACTGTGCCCTCCTGACTCCCCCCCTGTACTGTGCCCTCCTGACTCCCCCTGTACTGTGCCCTCCTGACTCCCCCTGTACTGTGCCCTCCTGACTCCCCCTGTACTGTGCCCTCCTGACTCCCCTGTACTGTGCCCTCCTGACTCCCCCCTGTACTGTGCCCTCCTGACTCCCCCCTGTACTGTGCCCTCCTGACTCCCCCCGTACTGTGCCCTCCTGACTCCCCCCGTACTGTGCCCTCCTGACTCCCCCCGTACTGTGCCCTCCTGACTCCCCCCGTACTGTGCCTTCCTGACTCCCCCCGTACTGTGCCCTCCTGACTCCCCCCCTGTACTCTGTCCTCCTGACTCCCCCTTGAACTGTGCCCTCCTGACTCCCCCTGTACTGTGCCCTCCTGACTCCCCCTGTACTGTGCCCTCCTGACTCCCCCTGTACTGTGCCCTCCTGACTCCCCCTGTACTGTGCCCTCCTGACTCCCCCTGTACTGTGCCCTCCGGACTCCCCCTGTACTGTGCCCTCCTGACACCCCCTGTAATGTGCCCTCCTGACCCCCCCCCCGTACTGTGCCCTCCTGACTCCCCCTGTACTGTGCCCTCCTGACTCCCCCTGTACTGTGCCCTCCTGACTCCCCCGTACTGTGCCCTCCTGACTCCCCCGTACTGTGCCCTCCTGACCCCCCTGTACTATGTCCTTCTGACTCCCCCCGTACTGTGCCCTCCTGACTCCCCCCTGTACTGTGCCCTCCTGACTCCCCCCTGTACTGTGCCCTCCTGCCCCCCCCCTGTACTGTGCCCTCCTGACTCCCCCCTGTACTGTGCCCTCCTGACTCCCCCTGTACTGTGCCCTCCTGACTCCCCCTGTACTGTGCCCTCCTGACTCCCCCGTACTGTGCCCTCCTGACTCCCCCGTACTGTGCCCTCCTGACCCCCCTGTACTATGTCCTTCTGACTCCCCCCGTACTGTGCCCTCCTGACTCCCCCCTGTACTGTGCCCTCCTGACTCCCCCCTGTACTGTGCCCTCCTGCCCCCCCCCTGTACTGTGCCCTCCTGACTCCCCCCGTACTGTGCCCTCCTGACTCCCCCCGTACTGTGCCCTCCTGACTCACACGGAACCCACCATTGGAAGTGGTGGATAGAGCCAGACGATCAGTGATCCGCATCACATGGAACCCACCATTGGAAGTGGTGGATAGACCAGACGATCAGTGATCCGCATCACATGGAACCCACCATTGGAAGTGGTGGATAGACCAGACGATCAGTGATCCGCATCACATGGAACCCACCATTGGAAGTGGTGGATAGACCAGACGATCAGTGATCCGCATCACATGGAACCCACCATTGGAAGTGGTGGATAGACCAGACGATCAGTGATCCCCATCACATGGAACCCACCATTGGAAGTGGCGGATAGAGCCAGACGATCAGTGATCCCCATCACATGGAACCCACCATTGGAAGTGGTGGATAGAGCCAGACGATCAGTGATCCGCATCACATGGAACCCACCATTGGAAGTGGCGGCTAGAGCCAGACGATCAGTGATCCCCATCACATGGAACCCACTATTGGAAGTGGCGGCTAGAGCCAGACGATCAGTGATCCCCATCACATGAAACCCACCATTGGAAGTGGCGGACAGAGCCAGACGATCAGTGATCGCATCACATGGAACCCACCATTGGAAGTGGCGGCTAGAGCCAGACGATCAGTGATCCCCATCACATGAAACCCACCATTGGAAGTGGCGGACAGAGCCAGACGATCAGTGATCGCATCACATGGAACCCACCATTGGAAGTGGCGGATAGAGCAGACGATCAGTGATCCCCATCACACGGAACCCACCATTGGAAGTGGCGGATAGAGCCAGACGATCAGTGATCCCCATCACACGGAACCCACCATTGGAAGTGGCGGATAGAGCCAGACGATCAGTGATCCCCATCACACGGAACCCACCATTGGAAGTGGCAAGATAGAGCCAGACGATCAGTGATCCCCATCACATGGAACCCACCATTGGAAGTGGTGGATAGAGCCAGACGATCAGTGATCCGCATCACATGGAACCCACCATTGGAAGTGGCGGATAGAGCCAGACGATCAGTGATCCGCATCACATGGAACCCACCATTGGAAGTGGCGGATAGAGCCAGACGATCAGTGATCCCCATCACATGGAACCCACCATTGGAAGTGGCGGATACAGCCAGACGATCAGTGATCCGCATCACACGGAACCCACCATTGGAAGTGACAGACAGAGCCAGACGATCAGTGATCCGCATCACATGGAACCCACCATTGGAAGTGGTGGATAGAGCCAGACGATCAGTGATCCCCATCACTTGGAACCCACCATTGGAAGTGGTGGATAGAGCCAGACGATCAGTGATCCCCATCACTTGGAACCCACCATTGGAAGTGGTGGATAGAGCCAAATGATCAGTGATCCGCATCACATGGAACCCACCATTGAAAGTGGCTGAAGACCAGGACTGGGTGGAAGCCGGGGGCAGAATATGCACAAGTATCTCATGTCTGAAATGATTATTTAAGGAAAGTACAAAGAAAAAGGTTGGTGCTCGGAGAAAATGTTGATAAAAAGCTGCTAGTAAACCAAGGTCAATAAACAAACCCCTCATGAACAAGGCTGGAGCAGACACGGGGAGGGGAGTCCATCCATAGAGTGAAATAAAAGGTTTTCTGTGGCTTCTCACTTTGCAGCAAATTCCTTCGGTGGGTGCATAGAGTTGGTGGTGGTTTGGTGACGTCCGCAGCTGGGATGGTTTTCCATATTGGAGAAAATGATGGCAGCTTTATTTATTTATTCATGTATTTGGATGAACTGGTGGGAGTTAATGAATATGAAACGATGATTTATTTATTTGCTCACAATTTTATGTAATATTTTTACTTGATTGCATTGTTCCTTTAATATTTCCACATTCACTTACAGTATTTATATATACACGTGGTAGGTGGAGGGATGAATTTGATGATTTAAACACACACTTTTAGTTTGTGGCGCTGCAATTTTTTATTTTATAGAACATTTTTTAATGGCGCCAGTGAGGTGTATTTAACCTGTGTAACGTTGTCTTTAGCTTTTGGTCCACGTTAGTACTTGGTCACGGCCCCGTCCCATACAGCCGGGCTGGCCCAGCATCCTTCTTCCTACAAGCAGTGCTCCAGAAATGCCCGTAGCGAATAGGGAAGAATGGAAATAGCGCAGGGCATACATGACTAGGCCCAGAGTGGTGTAGGGAACGGAAAGGGTTAAATTTAGCTCCAGGGGGTGGGGAATTGATTGGGGAATTATAGGATTGGCAGATGTGGAGTGTAGGAGGGGTCTGTGGCACCTAAGGGTGGGGGGTTCCGTGCAAGGGGCGTCAGTGGAGCTGGACGTGAGCAAGGACCAGAGCTTCCCTCCCGCCCTCCCTGTTTGGTTGGGTATAGGGTCTTGTCCGGGGGCAGGTAAGAAAGAAAAAAAAAAAAAAAAAGAACAACAGTTGGAAAGGGGTTTTTTTCTGTTGGTTCGCGGGCGGTTGTTGGTCTTTGGAGGCAGTTCTCATCTTGGAAGGTAAAACAATGGTGTGGGACCCCATCCGTGGTATGGGGGGCCCGGTGGATATTCCCAGTTAACCAAGGTTTAACTGGAAGGTGGTGGTGCTGCACTGCGGACGGTATGGTTGTCTCCGAGCTGGTTGGTTGCGGCTGGAGGCCTAGTGTATATGATTGTCCGCAGGTGCATTTCGGATCGTTTTGGGGTGCCTTCGAAGACCAACAACAATTCTGGGGGTTTCTGTTATAAGGAATGGTTGGTGGTGGTTGTTGGTCTTTGGAGGCGGTTCTTATTTGGAAGGTAAAACAATGGTGTGGGACCCATCCGTGGTATGGGATGCCCGGGGACATTCCCAGTTAACCAAGGTTTAACTGGAAGGTGGTGGTGCTGCACTGCGGACGGTATGGTTGTCTCCGAGCTGGTTGGTTGCGGCTGGAGGCCTAGTGTATATGGTTGTCCGCAGGTGCATTTTGGATCGTTTGTGGGTGCCTTTGAAGACCAACAACAATTCTTTGGTTTTCCGTTAAGGAACGGTTGATGTATGTTAAAATGTGAAGTTGTTAATAAAAGGCCATGTTGGCCATTTACTCCAAATGGTGTCATGTTTTTTGTAAAGTTTATTTGGTTAAGGGGGGGGGGGGGGTGGTATGGATAGGTAATGGTGGAAGTCGGAGTGGACAAGCCTATCTATGGTGCATTAGTCATGCCTGCCATGCCATTGACCAACACATCACCATCTCCCTGCAAAGTTCTTCTCCACGTTGTTCCTGCTCTTTCTTGCTTTGCTACCATTTTGCAAAAACATTAATGTGGTTATGGGGAAGACGAAGCCCCACTTGTGTGTGTTTGCCTGAAAAGCCGTTCTGTGTCCAATAAGAGTGACAATAACTTGATTAGTTGTATTTATCATTTTCACACAATTAGCACAAGCAATACAATCCCGGCTCACTGTGTATTATAACTTCCGATTGGTTTGCAGATCAATAAAACGCCAAAACTCGGCTGCTGGATCTTATTAGCAGCAAATATCTAAATGATTTCAATTGTGATTGGAAGTTGATCTGAAGGCGCTCAGTACCTGACTTACACACAAATGTACACATCACAACGAATTAGCCGCTACCAGATCCTTGGAGGTTCCATAATGGAGTTCAGTCGCTGAGAACAGAACTCTTACAGAATTACAATCTCTGGATAAATATTACGATTCAACTCAAAGCAGTGACTGGATTAGGAGGACAGGACACCCCATAGAACAAAGACTCTCCAATCCGCACGTCTCTCTCAACAACCCTTTATGAGCTCAGCAGCAAATTCACAGCTTTCCCATCTATGTAAAGAAGCTGCCAAGAGATATATGGAAGGTGGAAAGATGCAGCTGTTGGACTGTCAGCCTTACATGGACTTCCCTACTGGGAATGAGAAACCAGAGAGGAGTATATAACCAGGGAGGAGCATGTTACCAGAGAGGAGCATGTAACCAGAGAGGAGCATGTAACCAGGGAGGAGCATGTAACCAGAGAGGAGTATATAACCAGAGAGCAGCATATAACCAGAGAGGAGCATGTAACCAGAGAGGAGCATGTAACCAGAGAGAAGCATGTAACCAGAGAGAAGCATGTAACCAGAGAGGAGTATATAACCAGAGAGCAGCATATAACCAGAGAGGAGCATGTAACCAGAGAGGAGCATGTAACCAGAGAGGGGCATGTAACCAGAGAGAAGCATGTAACCAGGGAGGGGCATGTAACCAGGGAGGGGCATGTAACCAGGGAGGGGCATGTAACCAGGGAGGAGTATATAACCAGAGAGGAGCATGTAACCAGGTAGGAGTATATAACCACAGAGGAGCGTGTAACCAGAGAGGAGCATGTAACCAGAGAGGAGCATGTAACCAGAGAGGAGCATGTAACCAGAGAGGAGCATGTAACCAGGGAGGGGCATGTAACCAGGGAGGGGCATGTAACCAGGGAGGGGCATGTAACCAGGTAGGAGTATATAACCACAGAGGAGCGTGTAACCAGAGAGGAGCATGAAACCAGAGAGGAGCATGAAACCAGAGAGGAGCATGCAACCAGAGAGGAGGGGAGGAGCATGTAACCAGGGAGGAGCATATAACCAGAGAGGAGCATGCAACCAGAGAGGAGCATGCAACCAGAGAGGAGGGGAGGAGCATGTAACCAGGGAGGAGTATATAACCAGAGAGGGGCATGCAACCAGAGAGGAGTATATAACCACAGAGGAGTGTGTAACCAGAGAGGAGCATGCAACCAGGGAGGAGCATGTAACCAGGGAGGAGCATGTAACCAGGGAGGAGCATGTAACCAGGGAGGAGCATGCAACCAGAGAGGAGCATATAACCAGAGAGGAATATGCAACCAGAGAGGAGGGGAGGAGCATGTAACCAGGGAGGAGTATATAACCAGAGAGGAGCATGTAACCAGAGAGGAGCATGTAACCAGAGAGGAGCATGTAACCACAGAGGAGCGTGTAACCAGGGAGGAGCATATAACCAGAGAGGAGCATATAACCAGAGAGGAGCATGCAACCAGAGAGGAGCATGTAACCAGGGAGGAGCATGTAACCAGGGAGGAGCATGTAACCAGAGAGGAGCATGAAACCAGAGAGGAGCATGAAACCAGAGAGGAGCATGCAACCAGAGAGGAGGGGAGGAGCATGTAACCAGGGAGGAGCATATAACCAGAGAGGAGCATGCAACCAGAGAGGAGCATGCAACCAGAGAGGAGGGGAGGAGCATGTAACCAGGGAGGAGCATATAACCAGAGAGGAGCATGCAACCAGAGAGGAGGGGAGGAGCATGTAACCAGGGAGGAGTATATAACCAGAGAGGGGCATGCAACCAGAGAGGAGTATATAACCACAGAGGAGTGTGTAACCAGAGAGGAGCATGCAACCAGGGAGGAGCATGTAACCAGGGAGGAGCATGTAACCAGGGAGGAGCATGTAACCAGAGAGGAGCATGCAACCAGAGAGGAGCATGTAACCAGAGAGGAATATGCAACCAGAGAGGAGGGGAGGAGCATGTAACCAGGGAGGAGTATATAACCAGAGAGGAGCATGTAACCAGAGAGGAGCATGTAACCACAGAGGAGCGTGTAACCAGGGAGGAGCATATAACCAGAGAGGAGCATATAACCAGAGAGGAGCATGTAACCAGAGAGGAGCATGTAACCAGGGAGGAGCATGTAACCAGGGAGGAGCATGTAACCAGGGAGGAGTATATAACCAGAGAGGAGCATGTAACCAGGTAGGAGTATATAACCACAGAGGAGCGTGTAACCAGAGAGGAGCATGCAACCAGAGAGGAGCATGTAACCAGGGAGGAGCATGTAACCAGGGAGGAGCATGTAACCAGGGAGGAGCATGTAACCAGGGAGGAGTATATAACCAGAGAGGAGCATGTAACCAGAGAGGAGCATGTAACCAGAGAGGAGCATGTAACCAGGTAGGAGCATGTAACCAGGTAGGAGCATGTAACCAGAGAGGAGCATGTAACCAGAGAGGAGCGTGTAACCAGAGAGGAGCGTGTAACCAGAGAGGAGCATGCAACCAGGGAGGAGCATGTAACCAGAGAGGAGCATGCAACCAGAGAGGAGCATGTAACCAGAGAGGAGCATGTAACCAGAGAGGAGCATGCAACCAGAGAGGAGCATGCAACCAGGGAGGAGCATGTAACCAGGGAGGAGCATGTAACCAGGGAGGGGCATGTAACCAGGTAGGAGTATATAACCAGGGAGGAGCATGTAACCAGGGAGGGGCATGTAACCAGGGAGGAGTATATAACCAGAGAGGAGCATATAACCAGAGAGGAGCATATAACCAGAGAGGAGTATATAACCAGAGAGGAGCATGTAACCAGAGAGGAGCATGTAACCAGGGAGGAGTATATAACCAGAGAGGAGCCTGTGACCAGAGAGGAGCATGTAACCAGGTAGGAGTATATAACCAGAGAGGAGCGTGTAACCAGAGAGGAGCATGTAACCAGGTAGGAGTATATAACCAGAGAGGAGCGTGTAACCAGGTAGGAGTATATAACCAGAGAGGAGCATGTAACCAGAGAGGAGCATATAACCAGAGAGGAGCGTGTAACCAGAGAGGAGCATATAACCAGAGAGGAGCGTGTAACCAGAGAGGAGCGTGTAACCAGAGAGGAGCATGTAACCAGAGAGGAGCATGCAACCAGAGAGGAGCATGTAACCAGAGAGGAGCATGTAACCAGAGAGGAGCATGTAACCAGAGAGGAGCATGCAACCAGAGAGGAGCATGCAACCAGAGAGGAGCATGTAACCAGAGAGGGGCATGCAACCAGAGAGGGGCATGCAACCAGGGAGGGGCATGTAACCAGGGAGGGGCATGTAACCAGGGAGGGGCATGTAACCAGGGAGGGGCATGTAACCAGGGAGGAGTATATAACCAGAGAGGAGCGTGTAACCAGGGAGGAGTATATAACCAGAGGGGAGCAGTAACCAAAGACAATCATGCAATGAGAGAGGAGCATGTAAGCAGAGAGTAGCCCGTGACCAGAGAGGAGTGCGAAGCCAGAGAAGAGCTTGTAACTAGAGATGAGAATGCAACCAGAGAGGAGAATGCAATGACATCAATGTTGGCAGTTACTGATTCGCTTCTGTCCATGCAACCTGAGAAGAGCATGCAACCAGAGGGGAGCATGTAACCACAGAAGAGCATGCAATGAGAGAGGAGCATGTAAGCAGAGAGGAGCCTGTGACCAGTGAAGAGCTTGTAACTAGAGATGAGAATGCAACCAGAGAGAAGCATCGATGGACTGACATCAATGTTGGCAGTTACTGATTCACTTCTGTCCATGCAACCCTAGAAGAGCATGCAACCAATGAGGAGCATGGAACCAGAGGGGAGCATGTAACCAGAGAGAAGCATGTAACCAGAGAGAAGCATGCAATAAGAGAGAAGCATGTAACCAGAGAAGAGCATGCAACCAATGAGGAGCATGCAACCAGAAGGGAGCATGTAACCAGAGAGAAGCATGTGGCCAAAGAGGTGTTTGAAACCAGATGCACCAGAGAAGAGCATGCAACCAGAGAGATGAAACCAGAGAGGAGTATACAACCATACAGGACTATGCACAGGTGCGGACTGACAACTCATGGGGCCCGAGTTCCCAAATGGTCAGTTCGCCCCTGACTATGCATCAAGAGAGGAGTATGGCTCAATAAGGGGTGAAGCCAAGAGGATGACAACCCTGGAGCGTGCACCTTCAGAACGATGTCTGCAGCGGTAGCTCCCATATTTCTGGTCGGAGAGAGTCCTTACCTTCAGCTCCAGATCTTTATAAATCTGAGGTCTCAGGAGGCTGAGTAGATAGGACGCTCTGGAGAATTTAAAACCTAGAAGAAGCAAGACAACAGTCTGTAGAGGAATGCACTGCTGATCCCTGTATCCTATGTATCATCCTATCGGTTATATCATCCGAAGTATCCTACACATCCTATCACTTGTGACTACTGTTCAGGTATTGTGACTGCTGTAGGTGCAGCTATGGTCTGAATCCAATAGTTGGCGGGGGGGTGCCACCATTTATGCCCGAATGCATGATTGGGGGAATCTAGTGCTTTCTCTTAGCAGAGCTCCACCCCATTCACTAAGCTAAAAACTTCCCTCTGCAGACTTCATTATCCAATCATATGCTAACAAAACTACTGTTTGATTCTTTTCATTTTCCCGGCCCGTAATTGGGTATTCTTTGCAAGGAGTATTCTAGTAAATCGGGTCAATACCAATAAAAACAACCCATCCAGTAAAACACAAACTTACACTCTCTTCAGTAAACATAAAGGAGGGATTCTCAGGTTCCAAATACAGATGAAGTATTGAGATTATTATCAGGAATGGACTTCTTCTTTCCCTTCCTCTATAACCTGGAGAAAAGTAGACCTCTTCTTTTCCTCTCTCTATAACGTGGACAAGAGTAGACCTCTTCTTTTACTTACTCTATAATCTGGAGAAGAGTGGACAATTTTTCCTACCTCTATAACTCAGAGAACTGTGGACCTCTTCTTCCTCTTCCTCTAAAACCCTGAGAAGAGTAGACCTCTTCTTTGTCTTCTTGTATAACTTGGGGAAGAGTAGATTTCTCTTTTACTTCCTCTACAACCTGGAGAAGAGTAGATCTCTTTTTTCCCATCTTCTATAACCTAGATAAGAGCAGAACTCTTCTTTTCCTTTCTCTATAAACCAGAGAAGAGAAGACCTCTTTCTTTTTCTTTCTTCTATTTCCTAGAGAAGACCTCTTCTTTCCCTTCCTGTATAACCTGGAGAAGAGTAGACCTCTTCTTTTCCTTTCTCTGTAACCTAGAGAAGAGTAGATTCTCTTTTACTTCCTCTACAACCTGGAGAAGAGTAGATCTCTTTTTTCCCATCTTCTATAACCTAGATAAGAGCAGAACTCTTCTTTTCCTTTCTCTATAAACCAGAGAAGAGAAGACCTCTTTCTTTTTCTTTCTTCTATTTCCTAGAGAAGACCTCTTCTTTCCCTTCCTGTATAACCTGGAGAAGAGTAGACCTCTTCTTTTCCTTTCTCTGTAACCTAGAGAAGAGTAGATTCTCTTTTACTTCCTCTACAACCTGGAGAAGAATAGATCTCTTTTTTCCCATCTTCTATAACCTGGAGAAGAGTGGATCTCTTTCTTTTTCTTCCTTCTATAACCTAGAGAAGACCTCTTCTTTCCCTTCCTCCCTGTATAATCTGTAGACGAGTAGATCTCTCTTTTGCTTCCTCTATAATCTGGAGAAGAGTAGACCTCTTCTTTTCCCTCCACTATAACCTGGAGAAGATTATTTCTGTGTTTTAAAGAATACAATGTAACACTGAGGAGAGGGGAATCTACCTGGAATGATCTCTTCTGTCACTGCGGCTCCTCCAATCACATGTCTTCTTTCGAGAACCACAGCACTCAGTCCAGATTTCTGCAGATAAGCCGCCTATACATGACAACACATGGTCAGGATTTTGTTCTCCCTGTACAGAATACTCATAAAAGCCCAAGTAATGGGTGTTAATGGGGGGAGAAGGTCATGGACTCCTATATACAGGATGTCAATGAGGGGAGCAGGTCATAGTATCCCATGTAATTCATGTTAATGGAGGGACAGGTCATGGTATCCAATGCAATGGGTGTTAATGGGGGGGAGGGCCATGATATCCATATATTGGGTGTTAATATGGGGGAACAGGCCATGGTGTCCAATGCAATGGGTGTTAATGGGGGGGGGGGCAATGATATCCATATATTGGGTGTTAATATGGGGGAACAGGCCATGGTGTCCAATGCAATGGGTGTTAATGGAGGGGATGGGGGGGCAATGATATCCCATATATTGGGTGTTAATATGGGGGAACAGGCCATGGTGTCCAATGCAATGGGTGTTAATGGAGGGGATGGGGGGGAATAATGTCCTATATATTGGGTGTTAATAAGGGGGAACAGGCCATGGTATCCCAAGTAATGGATAGTAATGGGGGTCAGGCCATGGTATCCCATATAATAGGTGTTAATGGGGGAATAGGCAATGGTATCCCATATATTGGGTGTTATTGGGGGGGGGGCAGACCATGGTATCCCTAGTAATAGGGGTCAGGCCATGATATCCCATATAATGGATAGTAAAGGGGAGACAGGCCATGGTATCCCATATATTGGGTGTTAATGGGGGGAACAGGCCATGATATCCAATGCAATGGGTGTTAATGTGGGGGGGGGCATGCTATCCCATATATTGGGTGTTAATGGGGGAATAGGCCATGATATTCCATATGTTAGGTGTTAATGGGGGTCAGGCCATGGTATCCCATATAATATGTGTTAATGAGGGAATAGGTCTTGGTATCCCATATATTGGGTGATAATGGGGGGAACAGACCATGGTATCCCTAGTAAGGGGTGTCAGGCCATGATATCCCATATAATGGATGGTAAAGGGGAGACAGGCCATGGTATCCCTAGTAATGGGGGTCAGGCCATGGTATCCCATATAATAGATGTTAATGAGGGAATAGGTCTTGGTATCCCATATATTGGGTGTTAATGGGGGGAACAGGCCATGGTATCCAACGCAACGGGTGTTAATGGGGGGGGCATGATATCCCATATATTGAGTGTTAACGGGGGAATAGGCCATGGTATCCCATATATTGGGTGTTAATGGGGGGGGGGGCATGATATCCCATATATTGAGTGTTAATGGGGGAATAGGCCATGGTATCCCATATATTGGGTGTTAATGGAGGGAACAGGCCATGGTATCCCTAGTAATGGGGGTCAGGCCATGATATCCCATATAATAGGTGTTAATAAGGGAATAGACCATGGTATCCCATATATTGGGTGTTAATGGGGGGAACAGGTCATGATATCCCATATAATGGATGGTAAAGGGGAGACAGGTCATGATATCCCATATATTGGGTGCTAATGGGGGGAACAGGTCATGATATCCCATATATCGGGTGTTAATGGGGGGAACAGGTCATGATATCCCATATATTGGGTGCTAATGGGGGGAACAGGTCACGATATCCCATATATTGGGTGCTAATGGGGGGAACAGGTCATGATATCCCATATAATGGATGGTAAAGGGGAGACAGGTCATGGTATCCCATATATTGGGTGTTAATGGGGGGAACAGGTCATGATATCCCATATAATGGATGGTAAAGGGGAGACAGGTCATGGTATCCCATATATTGGGTGCTAATGGGGGGAACAGGTCATGATATCCCATATAATGGATGGTAAAGGGGAGACAGGTCATGGTATCCCATATATTGGGTGCTAATGGGGGGAACAGGTCATGATATCCCATATAATGGATGGTAAAGGGGAGACAGGTCATGGTATCCCATATATTGGGTGCTAATGGGGGGAACAGGTCATGATATCCCATATAATGGATGGTAAAGGGGAGACAGGTCATGGTATCCCATATATTGGGTGCTAATGGGGGGAACAGGTCATGATATCCCATATAATGGATGGTAAAGGGGAGACAGGTCATGGTATCCCATATATTGGGTGCTAATGGGGGGAACAGGTCATGATATCCCATATAATGGATGGTAAAGGGGAGACAGGTCATGGTATCCCATATATTGGGTGCTAATGGGGGGAACAGGTCATGATATCCCATATAATGGATGGTAAAGAGGAGACAGGTCATGATATCCCATATATTGGGTGCTAATGGGGGGAACAGGTCATGATATCCCATATATTGGGTGTTAATGGGGGGAACAGGTCATGATATCCCATATAATGGATGGTAAAGGGGAGACAGGTCATGGTATCCCATATATTGAGTGTTAATGGGGGAACAGGTAATGCTATCCCAAATCTGTCCTCCAGACCGGTCAGTTCCTATCGGCAGCCAGTTTGGCCGGAGCCATTTAATGAACAGAAACTGAACCCGGATAAAGGTAACAATTTAGGGATGACATTTCAGAAGGAGATTTGTAATCATTGTAGTATTTGACCAATCAAATGGCAGATGATCCGGACTTTGGAGCAAGCTATGCAGTCAGTGTATCGGGTAACAAATTACGGCACATATACTGTGAATGATTGACTTCATTACTTCTTCCATGTTGTCGGCAAATCGTTCTCTACGGCCGACCCGTCTCGTATCCGCAGCTCAACATATGACTAAGCTACAATGAACATTTCAAAGCTTCAGGATTACAACTTACCGCCACGAGACCATTGTGTCCTGTAATAGAAGAAAAGAAAAATAATGAATACTAAAAGAAAAAAATACTCTTTTCCAAATTTTTTAATTTTTTAAGACTTAACTCCAGGAATTAGACAAAACGTCCCCCTGCAGTGGGTCCAACACCCCCAGCCCTCCCAGAACCCATCACCACAAGGGTTACATGCTTGTTTATTCTGGGGGTGCAGAAACAAGGTGTAATATCTATCTTCCTGGATTCATGCGACCAGCCAAGCACTGCCAACACCCTGAAGCACCCCCAGGCGCAGTGCCAAGCTTGCCTCCTCCATGTACAATGCCAGGTAAGAGCCCTTCTCCTCCCGGAGGCTCCATTCACATCTGAGTGTCTGAGGAACATTCTCCTTTACTTCTTCAAGGAACAATACCCTGTAGGCAGGTGAGGTTAGTTAGTTTTCCTCCAGGTAGCTCTGTGTCAGGACAGTGTCTGGTTACAGAAGGGAGGGTCTTCAGGTGCTCGGCCCCTTTTTGAACCCTCTTGTAGTGATGTAATGGGGGAGTCCATGTCCACATGTACACTGTAAGCCAGCTTTGGAGGAACCCTAGTGCAGTTGGGGCATGGAAACCAAACACCCCATATCTCTGCAGATGTAGCCAGCCATTGGAGGCCCTGGACAGGGCAGGAGGCCGAGGAGAAGTAGACCTGCACCCAGGAGCGCTGGCAGTGGACTACCTAACCCTTATGGAGGTGGGGGCTAGGGCAGGCCAGGAGCTCCATGAGTGAGGCTATCCCCGTGAGGGATACTGGGAGAGGTGTACCTATGAAGGAGGTGGCGACAGTAAGCACTAATGACGCTGGGTGGAGAGAGACTCTTTGAGGGGAAAATGACTTGCTTTATTGCCTGCACAATGCTTTCACATGTTCCTACTTCAGACCGTCCACTAAACGTGAATGTATGTACTGTCAAGTGACCCCAGATAGTATGTAGATGTGATGTGACTGTTTGGGCCATTTTCCAAGAACCACCAGTAAAGTGCAGCAACCTTTGTTATGTGTGCAAAATTCCTTCCTTTGGGGATATAAAGATTAACAGCCAGGAATGTAAGGAGGAGGCCTCAGGCATGGAGATGGTGGAGGGTACACAGTCAGTAGGAGGGTCACCATTCTAGCAAGGACAGGAGCTGGGACTTGTACTCCTGGCATCAACATCCAACCCAGTGGTCTCCAAACTGCAGGCCAATGGCCCGATGTAACCCTTCGCTAGTCTTTATCTATTCCTCCCACCGACACCAACAACGAGGCATAATTCCTCCCACTGACACCAATGATGGGGCACTATTCCTGCCACTGACACCGATGATGGGGCACTATTCCTCCCACTGACACCAACAACGAGGCATAATTCCTCCCACTGATACCAATGATGGGGCACTATTCCTGCCACTGACACCGATGATGGGGCACTATTCCTCCCACTGACACCAATGATGGGGCACTATTCCTCCCACTGACACCAATGATGGGACACTATTTCTTCCATTGACACAAATGATGGGGCACTATTCCTCCCACTGACACCAATGATGGGGCACTATTCCTCCCACTGACACCAATGATGGGGCACTATTCCTCCCACTGACACCAATGATGGGGCACTATTCCTCCCACTGACACCAATGATGGGGCACTATTCCTCCCACTGACACCAATGATGGGACACTATTCCTCCCACTGACACCAATGATGGGGCACTATTCCTCCCACTGACACCAATGATGGGGCACTATTCCTCCCACTGACACCAATGATGGGACACTATTCCCCCCACTGACACCAATGATGGGGCACTATTCCCCCCACTGACACCAATGATGGGGCACTATTCCTCCCACTGACACCAATGATGGGGCACTATTCCCCCCACTGACACCAATGATGGGACACTATTCCTCCCACTGACACCAATGATGGGGCACTATTCCTCCCACTGATACCAATGATGGGGTACTATTCCCCCCACTGACACCAATGATGGGGCACTATTCCTCCCACTGACACCAATGATGGGGCACTATTCCTCCCACTGACACCAATGATGGGGCACTATTCCTCCCACTGACACCAATGATGGGGCACTATTCCTCCCACTGACACCAATGATGGGGCACTATTCCTCCCACTGACACCAATGATGGGGCACTATTCCTCCCACTGACACCAATGATGGGACACTATTCCCCCCACTGACACCAATGATGGGGCACTATTCCCCCCACTGACACCAATGATGGGGCACTATTCCCCCCACTGACACCAATGATGGGGCACTATTCCTCCCACTGACACCAATGATGGGGCACTATTCCTCCCACTGATACCAATGATGGGGTACTATTCCTCCCACTGACACCAATGATGGGGTACTATTCCTCCCACTGACACCAATGATGGGACACTATTCCTCCCACTGACACCAATGATGGGGCACTATTCCTCCCACTGACACCAATGATGGGACACTATTCCCCCCACTGACACCAATGATGGGGCACTATTCCCCCCACTGACACCAATGATGGGGCACTATTCCTCCCACTGACACCAATGATGGGGCACTATTCCTCCCACTGACACCAATGATGGGGCACTATTCCTCCCACTGACACCAATGATGGGGCACTATTCCTCCCACTGACACCAATGATGGGGCACTATTCCTCCCACTGACACCAATGATGGGACACTATTCCTCCCACTGACACCAATGATGGGGCACTATTCCTCCCACTGACACCAATGATGGGGCACTATTCCTCCCACTGACACCAATGATGGGACACTATTCCCCCCACTGACACCAATGATGGGGCACTATTCCCCCCACTGACACCAATGATGGGGCACTATTCCTCCCACTGACACCAATGATGGGGCACTATTCCCCCCACTGACACCAATGATGGGACACTATTCCTCCCACTGACACCAATGATGGGGCACTATTCCTCCCACTGATACCAATGATGGGGTACTATTCCCCCCACTGACACCAATGATGGGGCACTATTCCTCCCACTGACACCAATGATGGGGCACTATTCCTCCCACTGACACCAATGATGGGGCACTATTCCTCCCACTGACACCAATGATGGGGCACTATTCCTCCCACTGACACCAATGATGGGGCACTATTCCTCCCACTGACACCAATGATGGGGCACTATTCCTCCCACTGACACCAATGATGGGACACTATTCCCCCCACTGACACCAATGATGGGGCACTATTCCCCCCACTGACACCAATGATGGGGCACTATTCCTCCCACTGACACCAATGATGGGGCACTATTCCTCCCACTGATACCAATGATGGGGTACTATTCCTCCCACTGACACCAATGATGGGGTACTATTCCTCCCACTGACACCAATGATGGGACACTATTCCTCCCACCGACACCAATGATGGGGCGCTATTCCTCCCACTGATACCAATGATGGGGTACTATTCCTCCCACTGACACCAATGATGGGGCACTATTCCTCCCACTGACACCAGTGATGGGGCACTATTCCTCCCACTGACACCAGTGATGGGGCACTATTCCTCCTCCTGCTGTCCACCAACCCTGATGCAATGTTTATTCTCACTGATGCTGGGCCCAGGACATCTTCCATCCCCACTGGCCACAGTCTAACCCCCTAAAATCTGAAAGATGATTGGCCCTTTGTTTGGAAAGTCTGATCTAGCCAATCGCAAGCCCCTACTTACCACATGACCACTCCAGTGTGAACAGACACCTTTTAAAACAAAGGAATTTTTAATGTTGAGTGTCTCTTAGCTTGGAGCTACAAAACACTCTGATGTGGATGGGACCCAACACTCCCGGGATGTGCAATGCAGGACACTCCGGGGATGTGCAATGCAGGACACTCCCGGGATGTGCAATGCAGGACACTCCCGGGATGTGCAATGCAGGACACTCCCGGGATGTGCAATGCAGGACACTCCCGGGATGTGCAATGCAGGACACTCCCGGGATGTGAAATGCAGGACACTCCCGGGATGTGAAATGCAGGACACTCCCGGGATATGAAATGCAGGACACTCCCGGGATGTGCAATGCAGGACACTCCCGGGATGTGCAATGCAGGACACTCCCGGGATGTGCAATGCAGGACACTCCCGGGATGTGCAATGCAGGACTCTCCCGGGATGTGCAATGCAGGACTAGGACCGGTTGAGCAGCAAAGAGGACCAGTCACACAGTGGGGAAAGACGCCTGCATGAGTGAGTGGATGTGACACCATTTCTTGCCTCGTACACAGAATAAGCAATTACCCTTGCAGTGCGGAGGAGGGGCCACTACAAGGTGAGTTTGTTTCAGGTGACTGGTGTCAGCTCTAGGTTGGTCCATACAATCGAGGCCAGGGGTCATCAGCCCAATGGTTTTATCTGCAGTCATGCCGTGGTAAGATCCTGGACCCTCATCAGTGCCTGAAAACCAGCCGTGTTGTCACCATGAAATGTTGTGCCGTTGGAATAGAACTGGTCAGCGGTGAGAAGATCAGACATTGGAATGCAGATGTAGGAAGAATAATTCATCCCCGGAATAATCCAATATTCGTCTTCCAAGTCGTTTCCATGTCTCTTCCTCGGGCTCCGGGACAATGACATTCCTGCTGTGACAAAGCTAGAACAGCCAATACGGGTTCTGCACTGAGCAGATATTGGATCCAACCCAACCATCTCCTCCTCTGAGGAACTCACTAGGAGGCTCCCGGCGATGTTCTCTGACTAAAATCCAATTATATAGAAGACTATTAGAGGGAAACTGCGTTCCATCGGCACCTCTCCGCTCTGAGCTCATCCAGGGACAACTGTCTGCCAGACAAACCCACCAGAGATGACCTGGAGAAGATGACCTGGAGAAGATGACCTGGAGAAGATGACCTGGAGAAGATGACCTGGAGAAGATGACCTGGAGAAGATGACCTGGAGAAGATGTCCTGGAGAAGATGTCCTGGAGAAGATGTCCTGGAGAAGATGTCCTGGAGAAGATGTCCTCATCATGACCCATATTGTCCATACAGTACAATCAGTCCCTTCTACACTGAGGGGCCGGGAACCCTAAACCAGAGAAAACGGTCAATCAACATGGAGTTCTGGAAGGATGATGACATTTGTGTCCAGATAGCTGTTTGTTGTTTTCTTTTTGGACAGAAGCTGAGTAGCAGCCTGTGAGTGAGGCGGGAGTTCACCTCAGGATGAGCTGGGAGGCACTAGCAGGTCAGGGCTTCTCCCACCTCTCCAGAAACCTGAGAGCTTTCTGCAGGAGGGGTGGAGGAAAGGAGGAGGCCCAGATCTGCATGTTTGAAGGATCCTGGCCAATCCCCTGGCAGGAGGCTGGGCATGGTGACCAGGACAACCCTCAAGTGTGGCAGAGCCTGGGAGGAGTCATGAGAGTGTCAGGTGGAAGATGGTATCAGTGGGAGGAATAGTGTCCCATCATTGGTGTCAGTGGGAGGAATAGTGTCCCATCGTTGGTGTCAGTGGGAAAAATAGTGTCCCATCGTTGGTGTCAGTGGGAAAAATAGTGTCCCATCGTTGGTGTCAGTGGGAAAAATAGTGTCCCATCGTTGGTGTCAGTGGGAAAAATAGTGTCCCATCGTTGGTGTCAGTGGGAAAAATAGTGTCCCATCGTTGGTGTCAGTGGGAAAAATAGTGTCCCATCGTTGGTGTCAGTGGGAAAAATAGTGTCCCATCGTTGGTGTCAGTGGGAGGAATAGTGCTCCATCGTTGGTGTCAGTGGGAGGAATAGTGCTCCATCGTTGGTGTCAGTGGGAGGAATAGTGCTCCATCGTTGGTGTCAGTGGGAGGAATAGCGTCCTATCGTTGGTGTCAGTGGGAGGAATAGCGCCCCATCGTTGGTGTCAGTGGGAGGAATAGCGCCCCATCGTTGGTGTCAGTGGGAGGAATAGCGCCCCATCGTTGGTGTCAGTGGGAGGAATAGCGCCCCATCGTTGGTGTCAGTGGGAGGAATAGCGCCCCATCGTTGGTGTCAGTGGGAGGAATAGCGCCCCATCGTTGGTGTCAGTGGGAGGAATAGCGCCCCATCGTTGGTGTCAGTGGGAGGAATAGCGCCCCATCGTTGGTGTCAGTGGGAGGAATAGCGCCCCATCGTTGGTGTCAGTGGGAGGAATAGCGCCCCATCGTTGGTGTCAGTGGGAGGAATAGCGCCCCATCGTTGGTGTCAGTGGGAGGAATAGCGCCCCATCGTTGGTGTCAGTGGGAGGAATAGCGCCCCATCGTTGGTGTCAGTGGGAGGAATAGCGCCTCATCGTTGGTGTCAGTGGGAGGAATAGCGCCCCATCGTTGGTGTCAGTGGGAGGAATAGCGCCCCATCATTGGTGTCAGTGGGAGGAATAGCGCCCCATCGTTGGTGTCAGTGGGAGGAATAGCGCCCCATCGTTGGTGTCAGTGGGAGGAACAGCGTCCCATCGTTGGTGTCAGTGGGAGGAACAGCGTCCCATCGTTGGTGTCAGTGGGAGGAACAGCGTCCCATCGTTGGTGTCAGTGGGAGGAATAGCGTCCCATCGTTGGTGTCAGTGGGAGGAATAGCGTCCCATCGTTGGTGTCAGTGGGAGGAATAGCGCTCCATCGTTGGTGTCAGTGGGAGGAATAGTGCCCCATCATTGGTGTCAGTGGGAGGAATAGTGCACCATCATTGGTGTCAGTGGGAGGAATAGTGTCCCATCATTGGTGTCAGTGGGAGGAATAGTACCCCATCATTGATGTCAGTGGGAGGAATAGTGCCCCATCATTGGTGTCAGTGGGAGGAATAGTGCCCCATCATTGGTGTCAGTGGGGGGAATAGTGTCCCATCGTTGGTGTCAGTGGGAGGAATAGCGCCCCATCGTTGGTGTCAGTGGGAGGAATAGCGCCCCATCGTTGGTGTCAGTGGGAGGAATAGCGCCCCATCGTTGGTGTCAGTGGGAGGAATAGCGCCCCATCGTTGGTGTCAGTGGGAGGAATAGCGCCCCATCGTTGGTGTCAGTGGGAGGAACAGCGTCCCATCGTTGGTGTCAGTGGGAGGAATAGCGTCCCATCGTTGGTGTCAGTGGGAGGAACAGCGTCCCATCGTTGGTGTCAGTGGGAGGAATAGCGTCCCATCGTTGGTGTCAGTGGGAGGAATAGCGTCCCATCGTTGGTGTCAGTGGGAGGAATAGTGCCCCATCGTTGGTGTCAGTGGGAGGAATAGTGTCCCATCATTGGTGTCAGTGGGAGGAATAGTACCCCATCATTGATGTCAGTGGGAGGAATAGTGCCCCATCATTGGTGTCAGTGGGAGGAATAGTGCCCCATCATTGGTGTCAGTGGGGGGAATAGTGTCCCATCATTGGTGTCAGTGGGAGGAATAGTGCCCCATCATTGGTGTCAGTGGGGGGAATAGTGTCCCATCATTGGTGTCAGTGGGAGGAATAGCGCCCCATCATTGGTGTCAGTGGGAGGAATAGTGCCCCATCATTGGTGTCAGTGGGAGGAATCCGAGCTCAGAAGTCCCCTGTTGGTAAGGCCGCAGGACAATCAGGTACAGCGGGTTATGCTGCTGCCTTTAGGAGATTGGACAGCCCAGTTTGACCCCTCCCACTCCCAGCCTGCCTCTGGTTTTTGCTAGAGTCCTGGGAAAATGGACAATTTCTCTCTTTTTTTACATTTCTGTGAAGATTCCTTCTATAATTTAGTACGTTTTCCTCTGGAGCTGCAGTCACTTTGTAGCTTTCCGGATTGGCTGATGTGGATTCTGTATCTTGGCCCAGCTGAGAGGAATAATGCGACCCTTCCAGTGGTGATCTGACCACCATGACAGGTAGCCCAGCAATATAATTGGTGTCAGTAGCATGGACCCCGGAACTCCGCAGGCATCGTCAGACGGGCCAGAACTCAGGGAACCCCTGGCAACCTCTGGAGGAACTCTGGGGTTCCATGGATGAAATTGGTTGCCTTCTGGGGTATTCCCGCTGGAGGGGCCGATTCCCGCTGGAGGGGCCAATTCTGCTGGAGGGGCCAATTCCTGCTGGAGGGGCCAATTCTGCTGGGAATGGCATGCTGCCTGGATCCTGTCTTTCTGCCACTGATGAACTGCTGGGGGTGTTGCAGGACCTTTTCTGGACCTTCATCTGGGATGAGTAGGACTTTATTCCTTGCATACAGAAAGCCTGTCAGTGCTGATCCTGGCATCCCCTGGGGGGGGGGGGTAATATCTGTGGATCTGGCTGCAACACTTTTGGTTGCACCTCCAGTGGCAGGAAAGTGGGCTGTGCAGGATTTACAATGGGCAGTCATGTGACCTTCCTGTCCCCGTGTCTCCTCTATGGTGGCCACACTACGATTCATTCTGCTACCAATCGAGATTCAGACACAATTTGCGGGATTTGGATGCATCTGAACCTCCGAATCACAATAGTAACAAATTTCAACAAATCCCAAATAAATGATAACGAAAACGACAAATTCCTTTGTTTCATTCAGATGACATCATTCCATAGTTCGGGGGGTTTGTTAATGTTTGAAGCATCCGAAGTAACGATACAACGAATGATCCAAATCGATTCACATCCATTCATTTATATTCTAGTGATCTTCTAAGACTGAGAGACCATCTTCTCTTCTAGGGTCCCCCCCGGCTGGCGCTCCTGGCCCCTCCCCCCTGTCGGGTTCCCCTACAACAAGTAGCTTGCTATGGGGGTACCCGCTGCTCTGTGTGTCGCAGCTCTGCTCTGCCCCGCCCCTTCTCCTCATTGGCTCACTGGCTGTGATTGACAGCAGTGGGAGCTGATGGCTCCCACTTTTCTCCCGGCCAATGAGGAGACGGAGTCCTGGGCTAGCCGAGACCTCAGTGCACATTGCTGGATTGAGAGGGGGGTTTAGGAGAGTATTGGGGGGGGGGGCTTAGGTGAGTATTGGGGGGGGCTTTAGGTGATTATTGGGGGGGGCTTAGGTGAGTATCGGGGGGCTTAGGTGAGTATTGCGGGAGGGGGGCTTAGGTGAGTATTGCGGGGATTCTTAGGTGAGTATTGGGGGGGGCTTAGGTGATTATTGGGGGGGGCTTAGGTGAGTATTGCGCGGGGGCTTAGGTGAGTATCGGGGGGCTTAGGTGAGTATTGGGGGGCTTAGGTGAGTATTGGGGGGGCTTAGGTGAGTATTGCGGGGGGGCTTAGGTGAGTATTGGGGGGGGCTTAGGTGAGTATTGGGGGGCTTCGG
>NW_028319378.1:112500-130217 GCF_062004578.1 Staurois parvus
ATCACATATCGGATCACATATTGGATCACATGTTGGATCACATATTGGATCACATATCGGATCACGGCTCATTCTCAAACATTGATATCATTTACTGTTATTTACAGCTAAAAGCTGAGCAAAGAAACTGAAGAGAACTAAAAACCATAAAATGATACAACAGAATTTATTGAACTATCAGGTTGTATCTTCATAAAGCCAAATAAATGTTATTATACATAAAATAATCAGCAACAGGAACAATTTCAGTTGCTTTTTCTACCTATCTCTCCATTCAGTGGTCCCCGCCCCTTGGTGATTGGTGATTGGTGATTGGACGGACCGTCACTCGTAAGCGATTTTTTCCATGAATTCTCTTAGCAATTATTTTACAGGGTAGGTTGCCGGGTCTTTCCCCAACCCCCACCATGGAGGAGATCCCACATGGCCAGGGATGGAACTAGGACAATATAGACAGGAGCCAATGAACCTACCGGCATGTCTTTGGAGTGTGGGAGGAAACCGGAGTACACGGAGGGAACCCACATGAACACAGGGAGAACATGCAAACTCCATACAGGAGGCACCATGGTCGGGAATCAAACCCATGACCAGGGACGGACTGACAACTCATGGGGCCCCTGGGCAATAGGTGATCATGGGGCCCCTGTGTCCTTACCCACACTCAAAACACCCCCAAAAAAGCCTATAAAAAGGTACCAGGGGCAATTCATGGGACCCCGGGCCCTCGGGCAGTGCCTGAGTACTCGAATGGTCAGTCCGCCCTGCCCATGACCCATTTACTGCAAGGCAGAAGTTCTAACCACTAATCACCGTGCCACCCAGTTGCCTAATAAATGATAATTACATGAGATGGTCTCTTGCTGAGATCCAAACAGCCCATCCAGTACCTTGTCAGAGGGAAGCCATTATATCAGATGCCGTATGGAAGGAAAATATATTTTTATAAATATCTTTTTTTTTTAAATATATTCTTCAGATTTATTTTTTTACATATTATTATTATTATCCAGTATTTATATGGCGCCAAAAGGTTTGCTCAGCGCTGTACATTATAGGGGGGGACAGAACACGAGACAAGACAGTAACAATACAATACACGAGGGGGGGGGAGGGGCCTGATCCTGGGAGCTGACAATCTAGGAGGGAGGGCCCTGATCCTGGGAGCTGACAATCTAGGAGGGAGGGGATAGTGGAACAGGAGGAGATGGCTGTGGGGGATGGAGTGGTGGGAGGAGTGGAGGAGGTTAGTTGTTAGGTGAGGTCAGGTGTTAGGTGAGGGTGGGGTAGGCTTCCCTGAAGAGGAGGGTTTTCAGGGTGTGCCTGAAGGTGAGGAGGGAAGGTGACAGTCTAATGGATTGGGGTAGGGAGTTCCAGAGGATGGGGGAAGTCCTAGAGAAGTCCTACAATTGGGCGTGGGAGGAGGAGACCAGGGAGCTAGAGAGTAGGAGGTCCTGTGAGGAGCGGAGGGCACGGGTAGGGTAGTATTTGGGTATCAGGTCGGTTATGTAGTTTGGGGCGGCGTTGTAAATGGCTCTGTAGATCAGGGTTAGCAGTTTGAATTTGATGCGTTGGGCAATCGGGAGCCAATGAAGGGATTGGCAGAGGGGGGAGGCAGATGTGGAGCGCTTGGTGAGGAGGATGAGTCTGGCCGCTGAGTTCAGGATAGACTGGAGTGGGGATAGCACTTGTTTGGGTAGGCCAGTGAGGAGGGAGTTGTAGTAGTCCAGGCGTGAGATGATGAGGGAGGCCAGTGAGGAGGGAGTTGCAGTAGTCCAGGCGTGAGATGATGAGGGAGGCCAGTGAGGAGGGAGTTGCAGTAGTCCAGGCGTGAGATGATGAGGGAGCCCAGTGAGGAGGGAGTTGCAGTAGTCCAGGTGTGAGATGATGAGGGAGGCCAGTGAGAAGGGAGTTGCAGTAGTCCAGGCGTGAGATGATGAGGGAGGCCAGTGAGAAGGGAGTTGCAGTAGTCCAGGCGTGAGATGATGAGGGAGGCCGGTGAGAAGGGAGTTGCAGTAGTCCAGGCGTGAGATGATGAGGGAGGCCAGTGAGGAGGGAGTTGCAGTAGTCCAGGCGGGAGATGAGGAGGGAGGCCAGTGTGGAGGGAGTTGCAGTAGTCCAGGCGTGAGATGATGAGGGAGGCCAGTGAGAAGGGAGTTGCAGTAGTCCAGGCGTGAGATGATGAGGGAGGCCAGTGAGGAGGGAGTTGCAGTAGTCCAGGCGTGAGATGAGGAGGGAGGCCAGTGTGGAGGGAGTTGCAGTAGTCCAGGCGTGAGATGATGAGGGAGGCCAGTGAGGAGGGAGTTGCAGTAGTCCAGGCGTGAGATGATGAGGGAGTGTACGAGCTGTTTGGTGGTGTCTGGGGTGAGGAACGTACGTATCTTGGAGATGTTGCGGAGGTGGAGCCTGCAGGATCTAGATAGCATTTGGATGTGGGGTAGGAAGGAGAGGTGGGAGTCCAGGGTGACACCCAGGACTTTGGCATGTGGGGTGGGAGAGATGGTGGCGTTGTTATTAGTGATGGAGAGGATGGGGGGGGGGGGGGAAGACCAGGAGCTCGGTTTTGGACAGGTTTAATTTGAGGAAATGGAGCGACATCCAGTCTGATATGTCGTTCAGGAGGTGGGCGATGCGGGCGGAGAGTCAGGGGGTGAGGTGGGGGGTGGAGAGGTAAATTTGGGTGTCGTCAATGTAGAGGTGGTAATTGAAGCCGTGGGAGTGTATGAGTTGGCCAAGGGAGGAGGTGTAGATGGAGAAGAGGAGGGGTCCGAGGACAGAGCCTTGGGGGACCCCGACAGAGAGGGGGAGGGAAGAGGAGGTGGCAGTGTTATAGGTGACGTTGAAGGAGTGTTGGGAAAGGTAGGAGGAGAACCAAGAGAGAGCAGAATCCCTGATGGCAAAGGAGTGCAGTTTAGTAGGAGGAGGGGGTGGTGGACTGTGTCGAAGGCCGCGGAGAGGTCGAGGAGTAGGAGGACTGAGTAATGGACATTAGCTTTGGCAGTTAGTAGGTCGTTGGTGATTTGAGTAAGGCGATTTCGGTGGAGTGTAGGGGATGGAAGCCGGACTGTAGGGGGTCAAGGAGGTTGTTGTCAGTGAGGTGGGCGTTAGGCGATTGTAGGCCGGGCGCTGAAGGAGTTTGGATGTGAATGGCAGCAGGGAGATGGGTCTGAGGTTGTTCAGGTCAGTGGGGTCCAGGGAGGATTATTTGAGTATGGGGGTGATGTGTGCATGTTTTAGAGGGGAGGGGAAAGTGCCAGTAGAGAGGGAGAGATTGAAGATGTGGGTGAGGGAGCGAATGATGGAGGAGGGGGGTGACTGGAGGAGCTGTGAGGGGACAGGGTCCAGGGGGCAGGTGGTGAGGTGGGCTTCAGTGAAGACCTTAGAGACCTCCTCAGGGGTAGTTGGGCTGAAGGAGCGGAGTGTTGGGGAGGTGATGATGTGCGGGGGGTTAGGCATAGCGGGGGGCAGTGCGGTTATGAGGTCGGAGGAGGGGAGAGTTGAGGGGGTGATGGAGGGAGGGAGGGTAGAGGGGTTGTAGGAGAGCGGGAGGCTGGGTGGAGAGGTAGATTGTGAGTTGATAATGTCCTTACGGATTGCGTCAATCTTGTTTTGGAAGTGATTGGCAATCTCGTGGGCGGTGAGTGAGGTGCTGGGTGGGGGGGGGGAGAGAGCAGGGATTTGAAGGTGGAGAAGAGCCGACAAGGACAGGTGGAGAGGATGTTGATGAGGGTTATGAAGTAGGCTTGCTTGGCGGCGTGGAGGGAGGAGTGTAGGTATAAAAAAAGTAATTTTAACATATATTTGTAAGTGCATTCCAAAAATGTAGATTTGTATTTTTAAATGGGCAACACAGTGGATAAGTGGTTAGCACTTCCGCCTGGCAGTACTCGGGTCGCTGGTTCAAATTCCAACCATGGCACCACCTGCTTGGAGTCTGCATGTTCTCCCTGTGCCTGTGTGGGTTTTCTCCAGTTTCCTGCCACACCCCAAAGACATGCTGGGAGGTTCATTGGCTCCTGTCTGCATTGTCCCTAGTCTGTGTATGTATGAATGTGAGTTATGGACCTTAGATTGTACGCTCCTCGGGGGCGGGACCTGATGTGAATGTACAATATATATGTAGAGCGCGGAGTACATTGACGGCGATATATAAGCACCTGAAATAAATAAATAAAGACATGCAGTATATTTGAAATGTATTTTTAAAAATATTTTTCATATATTTTGTAATAAAATCGCATTTCAACATGCAGTATATATATTTATTTATTTATTTCAGGTCAACTTTCCCTATAAATGTTAAACATGATTTCCTATGGGACAGATTCACATCTCCGCGTTTTCACATCTCCGCGTTTTCACATCTCCGCGTTTTCACCCCACTGCGTTGGAAAGGGCCAGGGAATTTTTTCATCACAAAATGTTACTTTTTTGGTTCTATAGATTTCAATGGGAAAGCTGCAGAAAACCATGTATTGCGTTTTTGATGCGTTTTTCATTTAAAATCTGCCTAGCAACAAAAAAAAATTAAAAACAAATGGGAAAACCCCCCCCCCCCCACAAAAGACAAGTGCAAAAACGCAAAACGCATTGCAGAAACGGATCAAACGCAGCCTGCATAGGTGTGAACCTAGACGTAAGGTTACCGCGTGCGCTAACGTGGTCACGTCATTCATCACATGCAGTAAAAAAAAGTCCAATTCACAAAAAAAACAACATTTTACGGTATTTGACACAGAATGAAATACGTGGCGGTAAATATCGCAAAAAACGTGCGGTAACCTGTTAAGTCCAATTCACAAATGGAACAGAAAGTAAAAAAAGGTGCGATATTTTTCTCCGGGGTTTTGCTGCCGATATCACATGGTATTTTTTCAGATGCAGCAGCCCCCCCACCCCTCCCCCCAATCCCCATCATGCCCTTCGGGTCTGGTATGGATTTTAAAGGGGAACCCC
The DNA here is from genome assembly GCF_062004578.1 of Staurois parvus. Lineage (NCBI taxonomy): Eukaryota > Metazoa > Chordata > Amphibia > Anura > Ranidae > Staurois > Staurois parvus. Next base: position 117,457 of record NW_028319378.1, read on the forward strand.
ATACCAAAATTAAAAAGAAGAAATGGTGTGGGGTTCCCCCAAATCCATACCAGACCATTAGGAGTCCTATGCCTATTTTTAAAAAAGCTTTGGCGTGGGGTTCCCCCAAAATCCATACCAGACCTGAGGGTCATTTTTTTTTTTTTTTGTTTAATTTTTGGGGTGGGTTTTGTTCTTAAAATACATATCAGACCTGAAGGGCCCGATATGGATGTAAAAGAAATCAGTACAAAAAGAAAAAAATATATCTTCATCACCCCCCACAAGTAGGACAGTGTCACCATGGTGACCCCACACTGCTAGGGTGACAGTATATAGAAAAAAAACATAAATAATAATATAAAAAAAAAAATAAAAATTATAATTTTTGGTTATAAACTAATTTGGGTTATTTTTTTTTTTTTTACTAAAAAGATAGATGAATAAATTTTGGCCGAGATTTATGAAGAAAGATTATTTATTTGCAAATTTTTATAGGAAAAACACTTTTTTTTCAAAATTTTTGGTCTTTTTCATTTATATAGCAAAAAAATAAAAATCCCAGCGGTGAATAAATACCACCAAAATAACATTTTATCTGTCTCAAAAAATGGAACTGGAAGGGGGGTGAAAGTGTCTGGACTGGAAGGGGGGGAAAGTGTCCGGACTGGAAGGGGGGGGGAAGTGTCCGGACTGGAAGGGGGTGAAAGTGTTCGGACTGGAAGGGGGGGAAAGTGTCCAGACTGGAAGGGGTGAAAGTGTCCGGACTGGAAGGGGGTGAAAGTGTCCGGACTGGAAGGGGGGGGAAAGTGTCCGGACTGGAAGGGGGGGGAAAGTGTCCGGACTGGAAGGGGGGGGAAAGTGTCCGGACTGGAAGGGGGGGGAAAGTGTCCGGACTGGAAGGGGGGGAAAGTGTCCGGACTGGAAGGGGGGGGGGGGAGGGTCCGGACTGGAAGGGGGTGAAAGTGTCCGGACTGGAAGGGGGGGAAAGTGTCCGGACTGGAAGGGGTGAAAGTGTCCGGACTGGAATGGGGGGAAGTGTCCGGACTGGAAGGGGGGGAAAGTGTCCGGACTGGAAGGGGGGGAAGTGTCCGGACTGGAAGGGGGGGAAAGTGTCCGGACTGGAAGGGGGTGAAAGTGTCCGGACTGGAAGGGGGAAAAGTGTCCAGACTGGAAGGGGGGGAAAGTGTTCGGACTGGAAGGGGGTGAAAGTGTCCGGACTGGAAGGGGGGAAAGTGTCCGGACTGGAAGGGGGTGAAAGTGTCCGGACTGGAAGGGGGGAAAGTGTCCGGACTGGAAGGGGGGGAAAGTGTCCAGACTGGAAGGGGGGGAAAGTGTCCGGACTGGAAGGGGGGGAAAGTGTCCAGACTGGAAGGGGGGGAAAGTGTCCGGACTGGAAGGGGGGGAAGTGTCCGGACAGGAAGGGGGGACAGTGTCCGGACTGGAAGGGGGGGAAAGTGTCCAGACTGGAAGGGGGGGAAAGTGTCCGGACTGGAAGGGGGGGAAGTGTCCGGACAGGAAGGGGGGGAAGTGTCCGGACTGGAAGGGGGGGAAGTGTCTGAACTGGAAGGGGGGGGGGAAGCATCTGGACTGGAAGTGGTTAACAACCATCTACCATGTTATAAATTATCACTTGACATGCGGTGATGACCTCATTACTGATGTTTTACCATAGTGGTTATTTTCCGCTACATTCTTAGTGAAATGGACATTTACAGAATTGTTTCCTCATGTGTTGTTATTCCGCCTTTTTTAGAGCATTATTTGGCTCTCAGTGAATTGACCTCGTAGTCTCTTTAGTCTCATTAGTAATCCAAGTTGTAGTTACCTGGCGAGAAAGAAGGAATTATATGAAGGAATGTTTCCCCTGCAGGAGGAGATTGGATCGTGCTTTGCTTTTTCTTTTGCCTTCCTCTGGATCCACTGCGGGTGGAGGATTATAACTTTAAAAAAAATGGTGGAACTGGATGGACTTTTGTCTTTTTTCAGCCAGACTAACTATGGAACTATGAGATGATCTCTTGCCAAAACCCAAGTTGTAAGCCAGAAAGAAGTCATTATCTGAGATATCGTCTCACCAAAATCCACCTCTGAGGCAGCATAAGGATTGGGTTGCTGTTCTGGAAGGGTTCAAGCCGCAGTTCCGGGACTTCGAAGCAGCCTGGATCTGACTGCAAGTTTACTTCAAGGGATCTGGTCTGGAGAAGGATTGTCTCTCTTGTTGAGTGATGTCACCCCCACCACCACCACCACCACATGGTCTTCAGCTGTGGGAATAGCCAGTTCAGTGTTCACATTTATTTTGGGAGAAGACTGTTTGCTGATTGATTTCGAAGTATCCCATCCCCCAATTCCTCTTCTGTTACAAGTTCTTCAAGCAATAAATCTTAAAAGACATCCCCTAGACCAGGGGTGGGCAAACTTTTTGACTTGAGGGCCGCAATGGGTTCATATATTGGACCCGGGGGCCGGGCCAAGAGTAGATGAATGATGTGTATGTGTCATCCATAGTAAGTATAGTAATATTCCCCCATAGTAAGCATAGTAATTAATCCCCCATATAGTAATTCATCCCCCATATAGTAATTAATCCCCCATATAGTAATTCATCCCCCCTATAGTAATTAATCCCCCATATAGTAATTCATCCCCCATATAGTAATTCATCCCCCATATAGTAATTCATCCCCCATAGTAATTCATCCCCCATATAGTAATTCATCCCCCATATAGTAATTCATCCCCCATATAGTAATTCATCCCCCATAGTAATTAATCCCCATATAGTAATTCATCCCCCATAGTAATTCATCCCCCATAGTAATTCATCCCCCATAGTAATTCATCCCCCATATAGTAATTCATCCCCCATAGTAATTCATCCCCCATATAGTAATTCATCCCCCATAGTAATTCATCCCCCATATAGTAACTCATCCCCCCTAGTAATTCATCCCCCATATAGTAATTAATCCCCCATATAGTAATTCATCCCCCATAGTAATTCATCCCCCATATAGTAATTCATCCCCCCTATAGTAATTAATCCCCCTTATAGTAATTCATCCCCCATAGTAATTCATCCCCCATATAGTAATTCATCCCCCATAGTAATTCATCCCCCATATAAATTCATCCCCCCTATAGTAATTCATCCCCCATATAGTAATTCATCCCCCATATAGTAATTCATCCCCCATATAGTAATTCATCCCCCATAGTAATTCGTCCCCCCTATAGTAATTCATCCCCCATAGTAATTCATCCAACCTATAGTAATTCATCCCCCATAGTAATTCATCCCCCATAGTAATTCATCCCCCATATAGTAATTCATCCCCCATATAGTAATTCATCCCCCCTATAGTAATTCATCCCCCATATAGTAATTCATCCCCCATAGTAATTCATCCAACCTATAGTAATTCATCCCCCCTATAGTAATTCATCCCCCATATAGTAATTCATCCCCCATAGTAATTCATCCCCCATATAGTAATTCATCCCCCCTATAGTAATTCATCCCCCATAGTAATTCATCCCCCATAGTAATTTATCCCCCATATAGTAATTCATCCCCCATATAGTAATTCATCCCCCATAGTAATTCATCCCCCATATAGTAATTCATCCCCCATAGTAATTCATCCCCCATATAGTAATTCATCCCCCATAGTAATTCATCCCCCCTATAGTAATTCATCCCCCCTATAGTAATTCATGCCCCCTATAGTAATTCATCCCCCATAGTAATTCATCCCCCATATAGTAATTCATCCCCCCTAGTAATTCATCCCCCATAGTAATTCATCCCCCATATAGTAATTCATCCCCCATAGTAATTCATCCCCCATAGTAATTTATCCCCCATATAGTAATTCATCCCCATAGTAATTCATCCCCCATATAGTAATTCATCCCCCATATAGTAATTCATCCCCCATAGTAATTCATCCCCCATAGTAATTCATCCCCCATATAGTAATTCATCCCCCATATAGTAATTCATCCCCCATATAGTAATTCATCCCCCATAGTAGTATTCCCCCCCCAAGTAGTAAGCCAAGTCCCCCCTGTGTCAATTCACTTACCTTTGCTCCGCGCGTTCCTCTCGCTGTGTTCCCGCGCCGTTCCGGTCTTCAGGGCGGACTGTGAGAGGAGCCTAGCTCCCCTCATGTTCGTCACGCTGCCCCGCCTACACACATCCTGACAGCCAATGTATCACGCTCCGCGGGCCGGATTAAAAGGTCCGCCGGGCCGTAGTTTGCCCATTGCTGCCCTAGACCATGGTGTCAAACTGGCGGCCCTCCAGCTGTTGCCAAACTACGAGTCCCATGAGGCATTGCAAGATTGACAGTTACAAGCATGACTCCCAAAGGCAGAGGCATGATGGGACTTGTAGTTTCACAACAGCTGGAGGGCCGCCAGTTTGACAGCCCTGCTCTAGACTGTTTTCTGGAGTCAGAGTGAATGGACTGTTGCTCGGGTGACTGGTGGCCTCCATACTGCTCGGGAAAGAGCCGGTTAAATTCAGCTGCCCTTGCGGGGGAGGCGTTACAGACAAAACAATATAAAAAGACAAAACAAAAGAAGAAAACACATAGGACGAGGGGGGATGGGGGACTGCAGGGAATCGATGTCCAGCCTGTTGGTTCCTCTTACATTTCAGATTTAAATTCATGTGGAAAGGAGAACTCCAGCCCATAGAATCGTGTCTCCAGAAATGTGTTTTCTTGATTTGTTGGTCAGCTGGGTCCTCAATGGTTTTTGGTGTTTTTTGGTTACCTGTGTATACCCCCTTAGGTGTCACGAAGTTTTTGGGTCCTCTTACAGTCTGCACAGCCAGGCAACACACATCTTCTTCTTCCACGCTTGCACACAGATAGCAAGCAGTCCTTGGCCTTGGTTTTGTGGGTTTATTAAGGGGTAATGAACTTGGATGGGGTTGAGGGATGGATGGGATGCCCAAGGAAACTGCAACTTGAGGACAACTCCACGGACAAACATTCTCTTGCTCTCCAGCCCTCCTAATGTACCACTTCAGACCCCAGATGAAATCTCCTCTTCTCCCATCTTCCTGAGGGAATCCTTGAAGGGCCTAGAAATGGCCACTTTTAAATCAACAGTCCCAGATGGGGGCTAGTTAGGTTTCCCAGCAGAGTGCCCTCTCCCCATATCCGCCTGGGGGGGGGTGTGATTACTCACTAAGTCCTCTCCCGAAAGTTGGTGGGTTGGTGGCTGCCTTCAGGCCTTACGCTGGGCTGGCTCCTTTCCAGGCTGTCCTCTCTCAGGAGACTATTATTATACGGGATTTATATGGCACCAACAGTGTGCGCAGCGCTGTACAAAATGAAGGCAGACATTACAGTTACAATACAATTTGATACAAGAGGAAACAGAGGGCCCTGATCCTGAGAGCTTACAATCTAGGAGGAAAGGTTGAGTGATACAAAAGGTAATATCTGTGGGGGGGAGGATCTGATGGAGGAAATAAATGAAGGGAAAGGCTTTCAGGGATCGTCTAAAGGTGGATAGATTAGGAGACAGCTGAACAGAATGGGGTAGGGAATTCCATAGGATGGGAGAAGCTTGGGAGAAGTCCTGGAGGCGAGCATGGGAGGAGGTGACATGTGAACTAGAGAGCAGAAGGTCTTGGGAGGATCAGAGAGAGCGGTTTGGTAGATATCTTGAGACCAGGTTGGTGATGTATCTGGGGGCAGAGCTGTGGATGGCTTTGTAAGTTGTTGTTAGTATTTTGAATTTTATTCATTGGGCGAGTGGAGGCCAGTGGAGGGATTGGCAGAGAGGGGTGGAGGACACTGAATGGAGGCCAGTGGAGAGATTGGTAGAGAGGAGTGGAGGACACTGAATGGAGGGCAGTGGAGGGATTGGCAGAGAGGGGTGGAGGACACTGAATGGAGGCCAGTGGAGAGATTGGTAGAGAGGAGTGGAGGACACTGAATGGAGGGCAGTGGAGGGATTGGCAGAGAGGGGTGGAGGACACTGAATGGAGGCCAGTGGAGAGATTGGTAGAGAGGAGTGGAGGACACTGAATGGAGGCCAGTGGAGGGATTGGCAGAGAGGGGTGGAGGACACTGAATGGAGGCCAGTGGAGAGATTGGTAGAGAGGAGTGGAGGACACTGAATGGAGGGCAGTGGAGGGATTGGCAGAGAGGGGTGGAGGACACTGAATGGAGGCCAGTGGAGGGATTGGCAGAGAGGGGTGGAGGAGACTGAAAGGAGACCAGTGGAGGGATTGGCAGAGAGGGGTGGAGGACACTGAGTGAAGGCCAGTGGAGGGATTGGCAAAGAGGGGTGGAGGACACTGAATGGAGGCCAGTGGAGGGATTGGCAGAGAGGGGTGGAGGACACTGAGTGAAGGACAGCGGAGGGATTGGCAGAGAGGGGTGGAGGACACTGAATGGAGACCAGTGGAGGGATTGGCAGAGAGGGGTGGAGGACACTGAATGGAGGTCAGTGGAGGGATTGGCAGAGAGGGGTGGAGGACACTGAACGGTTGGTAAGGTGGATGACCCTGGCAGCAGTATTCATGATGGACTGGAGGGGGGGTGGCCTATGCAAAGGTAAGCCAATGAGGAGGGAGTTGCAGTAATCAAGGCAAGAGATGACCAGGGAGCAAACAAAGAGCTTTGTGGTATCATTGGTTAGGAAGGGGCGTTTTCTGGAGATGTTGCGGAGGTTGAGGTGCCATGATTTGGACAGGGATTGGATGTGGGCCTGAAAGGACAGTTCAGAATCCAGGGAGTTGATAGTGCTGCTATTGATCCTGACTGAGAAATCGGGGGAAGAGGCATGTGGGGGGAGGAAATATTATGAGCTCAGGTTTGGATTGATTGAGTTTGAGGAAGTGGAGTGACATCCAGTCTGATATGTTTGTTAGTAAATCGGTGATACGGGAGGAAACTGACGGGGTGAGCTGAGGAGCAGAAAGATAGATTTGTGTGTCGTCAGCATAGAAGTGGTATTGGAAGCCGTGGGAAGCTATCAGCTGACCCAGGGAGGAGGTGTAGATGGAGAATAGGAGAGGTCCAAGGACAGAACCTTGGGGGACCCCGACAGTAAGAGGAGGAGGAGAGGTCCAAGGACAGAACATTGGGGGACCCCGACAGTAAGAGGAGGAGGAGAGGTCCAAGGACAGAACCTTGGGGGACCCCGACAGTAAGAGGAGTAGGAGAGGTCCAAGGACAGAACCTTGGGGGACCCCGACAGTAAGAGGAGTAGGAGAGGTCCAAGGACAGAACCTTGGGGGACCCTGACAGTAAGAGGAGTAGGAGAGGAGGAGGTAGAGTGGTGACACTGAAGGTGCGGTGAGATAGTTAAGATTCGAACCAATGGAGAGTACAGTCACGGAGACCCAGTAAATAGAGTTTTTTGAGGAGAAGGGGGTGGTCCTCCCTTCCAGCTCCACAGTATTCTGTGAATGGGAAATCTGCAAGTTCCATCAGCCTTTGTGGCTGTTGGTTTGTAGTGTTCAATGAACTACCACAGCGTTCCACAGGAGCTCAGTGACTCCAAGCGTGGTCCCGTGATAGGTGGCCACCTGGGCAATAAGTCCATCCGTGACATTTCCTGGCTACTAAATATTCCACGCTCAACTGTTAGTGGGATTATAACAAAGTGGAAGCCACCGGGAACAACAGCCACTCAGCCACCAAGTGGTAGGCCACGTCACATGACAGGGCGGGGTCAGCGCATGCTGAAGCGCACAGTGCGCAGAAGTCGCCAACTGTCTGCAGAGTCAATAGCTAAAGACCTCCAAACTTGGTGTGGCCTTCAGATGAACACAACACTTTTTTTTGTGAATGGGGAGCGGTACCATGTACCCCCATACTCATTTACATAGGGAGGGAGGCGGGATCTGGGGGCCTTCTTGATTTCTTTTGCTTCTATTGGAATGACACAAAAAAGTGGACCCTGGGGGGCCTTGGAAAAATGTCTAAAAATTGCCCAAAACTTGTAAACAAGCCAGTGGAACAAGCCGACCTTTTAGTTACACAAAGCCCCAGGTTATCATTGTGCGCCATTACAACCTTCTAGCCGCCGGCGCCCCGACAACCAATGACATCATCGCTTGATAAGGAGCATGTCAGCTGCCTGCCCAGCATCCTAGTGTGACCCTCCCCCACCCCTCTCCATCAGTGCTGGGGTCACATTAGCTCAGTGATGGAGAAAAACTGAGGGAGAGGAGAAACATTGGAATACTAGTCAGTACCAGGGTGCAAAAGTGTATTTGCTTTGAAAGAATAAATCCCCTCTAATGTTGGGGGTCCTACAGGTGTGGATGTTGCTGCCTTAGAGAGAACTATTAGAATAGTTTTTCACATTTTAGAATGGGGGGCCTCGGGACTGTCCATAATTCTAAAGGGGGCCTCGGGACTATCCATAATTCTAAAGGGGACCGCGGGACTGTCCATAATTCTAAAGGGTGCCTCGGGACTATCCATAATTCTGAAGGGGACCTCGGGACTGTCCATAATTCTAAAGGGGGCCTCGGGACTGTCCATAATTCTAAAGGGGCCTGGGACTATCCATAATTCTAAAAGGGACCTCGGGACTGTCCATAATTCTAAAGGGGGCCTCAGAACTGTCCATAATTCTAAAGGGGGCCTCGGGACTGTCCATAATTCTAAAGGGTGCCTCGGGACTGTCCATAATTCTAAAGGGGGCCTGGGACTGTCCATAATTCTAAAGGGGGCCTCAGAACTGTCCATAATTCTAAAGGGGGCCTCGGGACTGTCCATAATTCTAAAGGGGGCCTCGGGACTGTCCATAATTCTAAAGGGGGCCTCGGGACTGTCCATAATTCTAAAGGGTGCCTCGGGACTGTCCATAATTCTAAAGGGGGCCTCGGGACTGTCCATAATTCTAAAGGGGGCCTCGGGACTGTCCATAATTCTAAAGGGTGCCTCGGGACTATCGATAGTTCTAAAGGGGGCCTCGGGACTGTCCATAATTCTAAAGGGGGCCTCAGGACTGTCCATAATTCCAAAGGGTGCCTCGGGACGGTCCATAATTTTAAAGGGGGCCTCAGGACTGTCCATAATTCCAAAGGGTGCCTCAGGATTGTTCATAATTCCAAAGGGTGCCTCGGGACTATCCATAATTCCAAAGGGTGCCTCGGGACTGTCCATAATTTTAAAGGGTGCCTCAGGATTGTTCATAATTCCAAAGGGTGCCTCGGGACTGTCCATAATTTTAAAGGGTGCCTCAGGATTGTTCATAATTCCAAAGGGTGCCTCGGGACTGTCCATAATTTTAAAGGGTGCCTCAGGATTGTTCATAATTCCAAAGGGTGCCTCGGGACTATCCATAATTTTAAAGGGTGCCTCAGGACTGTCCATAATTGTAAAGGGCGCCTTGACTGAAAAAAGGTGGAGAAGCACTGCTGTAGGGCACCAATAAGAAAGGCACCTTATCTCCGGCTCCCCCCAGCAGTCAGCCTTCCTCTCCTCTCTTTGACACTCCAGGCTGTGGATGAGATCTCAGCGACCTCACTTACCAACAGTCCTGCATTGTACCTGATGATGTCAAAGTGCAACCGATGGATTTGAGGGACTGGTCGCACAGGATGGAGAATGCCTGCTGGAGAAGGGAAAAGGCACCCTAGATGGACATCTAACCCTAGGCACTGCAAGGGGTGACCTCGGACTTTGCCTGCAGGCCAGCTTTGAGCCTGCCTGTGTACATTGGTTATCCTCACACCCAACAAGGACATGTAGCTTCTGGGTCCTGGAATCAGCAAATACGGAAAGGAAGGATCAGGATAGGTATGACAGCCTTGGAGAGGCACCTTTACTTCTAACAAGCATGAAGTCAGGACGATGTGCAGAAACGTTCGATGAAAGCAGAGCAACCAACTGAATCTAAATGAAGTTTGCTCCTCATCTGATTGGTCGCCGTGAGTTATTACATCCTGTAAAATGAGGACCGTCCTTTACCGACACATCCTCCTCCACGGTGCGGTGTAGACCATACCATAGACCATGACAAGCAGACAGAACACTTTCCTCTTCACCAAATATCTTTATTATGTGAATATAAATACATTATATCTACCAAATAATTCCCATCATAGGAATACGGCAGCAGTTCCATCCCAACCAACCCTCCGCAGTACTGTCCATGGGAAACCACAACACGCACCTTCTAATGGAGGGATCATACGTGTTCATGGCCTATGCCTGCCACCACCTTCACCTTCCACACCAATAGCAGGAAATATCCAGACGGGCCAACGGCTCTCTCCAATATTCGTTGGCATGCAGGTGTCTCCACAGGGGGGCGCTGCATTCCCGGGCCCACAGCCATCTCCTAATCAGACCATAAGGCACGGGGGTCAAACTGGCGGCCCTCCAGCTACAAGTCCCATGAGGCATTGCAAGATTGACACCTCTGCCATAAGGAGTGGGATCGCCAAGTGATCTTACGTTCTTTGGGGCCCGCGTTGACAGGCTGGGATGGGCAATGCAGAGCACTCTTCGCATAGTTTGGGGCCAATTAGAGTTCAGTGCTGTCCACCTACTGGTGCATTCCCATTGACTCGTGTGGTGAGATACCCACATGGAAGAAAAGTATATTTAAAAATAATCTTCCCAAACATATTGATATATGTTTGAAATACTACAATTTTGGCCGTATTCAATATATTTAAAGAAAAAAAAATTATATATATATGTATATATATATATATATACACACACAGTATATGTACTCAGTATATTTAAAAAAAAAAAAAAAAAAAAAATATATATATATATATATATAGTATGTTGAAATGTGTTTTTTATATATTACAAAATGTATGAAAAATATTTTATAAAATATATATTTTTTACATGTAAAAAAGTAATTTTAACAGATATTTTTACATATATTTGTAAATGCATTCCAAAAATGTAGATTAAATGTATTTTTAAAGACACGCAGTATATTTGAAAATGTATTTTTAAAAATAATTTTTATATATTTTGTAATAAAAACGCATTTCAGCATACAGTATGTATATATATATATATATTTTTTTTAAATTGAAATATATTGAATATAGCCAAAATTTAAGTATTTGTATTTTTAAAAATATTATTCATATATTTTGTAATAAAAACGCATGTCAACATACAGTATATATATATATATTGAAATATATTGAAAACGGCCAAAATTGTAGTATTTCATATATATGTCAACATATTTGGGAAGAATATTTTTAAAATAGATTTCAAATATATTTTTCTTCCATGTGGATAAGCAGCTCTGAAGGAACAAAGTCCCACCGGCACAGTAGCCTACAACCACATTCTTAGAACAGATTTCCACGTAAACAGAAAAGCCCCAAATTTTTGCAGCTCTTTACTCATGATTGCATCAATAAATGTATTTTTTAAGCAGTATCAGTGCCTGGATCTGACCCTGTATCAGCCAATCCTCTATAAAGCAGAGCTCAGACTGGGAGAGGAAGAAGCAGCACAAGGAGCCGGTCATCTGTGCTGCAGCGCTCATAAGGAGCACACTGATAGGAGGAGAGAGGGGAGTGACAGAGAGATGAGCCCATCAGTCTGCTGCTTCTCCTTTCATGGTCCAATCCAGGCTGGAGGAGGGGTAAGACCAGTAAGTGTTACTTAACAAAAAAAAAAAAAAAAACATGACTCTTGCAATTCCAACCAGGACCGGACTGTGCTGTGTGGCAGAGCTGAGTAAATCTCAGGACTGGACAGAAAGGAACAACTCCTTTGGCATGTGAAGCGGATCTCTCTATATCCCATCTGTGCCTTCAGCTGTCATATTGGGCCGACCTAGATATACAGCGATTGTTTTCCTGTGGACTCTGCCCTCAGTGTGATTATAGATGCTGAGCTCCAGTCTATTGACCACTAGACCTCCATCAGTCCATGACATAGAGCCCATGGTGTGGGCCGCTCGCCCTCTGCGCGTTGCTGGCGTCATGCTTCATAGAAGGGGAATACGAGACGGCTCCCACAGCTTGCGGGCCAGGTCATGGCACTGTTGTATGATGAAATCCGGCGGGATGATGCCCAGGTGCAATGTCAGCAGTTCATAGCACTTCACCGGCTCCACTGGATGGCTTTTGCAGTAATAACGAAGAAGTTTCCTAAACAGGAAAGAAAATCATTCATTTCAGTCAAAATGTTCAAAAACGTCATATGGACGGACGACAGACCGAATTACATTCATACATCCAGGGATTTCCCTCAGGAAATAGGTGCAGGTTCATCAAATAGTGTGTGTTGTCAAGAATGCAGAGTTCGGGGTGGGCTGCATACAGGGAGCAGAGTAGGGGGGTGGGCTGCATACAGGGTGCAGAGTACGGGGGTGGGATGCGTACAGGGAACAGAGTAGGGGGGTGGGGTGCATATAGAGTGCAGAGTTCGGGGGTGGGCTGCATACAGGGAGCAGAGTAGGGGGTGGGGTGCATATAGAGTGCAGAGTTCGGGGTGGGCTGCATACAGGGTGCAGAGTTCGGGGGTGGGCTGCGTACAGGGAGCAGAGTTCGGGGGTGGGCTGCATACAGGGTGCAGAGTAGTGGGGTGGGCTGCGTACAGGGTGCAGAGTAGGGGGGTGGGCTGCGTACAGGGTGCAGAGTTCGGGGGTGGGCTGCGTACAGAGTGCAGAGTTCGGGGTGGGCTGCGTACAGGGTGCAGAGTTCGGGGGTGGGCTGCGAACAGGGAGCAGAGTTCGGGGGTGGGCTGCATACAGGGAGCAGAGTAGGGGGGTGGGCTGCATACAGGGTGCAGAGTTCGGGG
>NW_028319379.1:0-65000 GCF_062004578.1 Staurois parvus
CACACACCCCCCACCCCCCCTGTCTGCGGTGTCCCCCTGCTCATCCTTACCCTGTCCCACTCCTAACCCAAACCCATAGCTCCCTTTCTTTCCCTAAACCCTCTCCCTTTCTTTCCCTCTCCCTCTCCCTTTCTTTCCCTCTCCCTCTCTTTCTCTTTCCCTTTCCTTCCCTTTCCCTCTCCCTCCCTTTCCCTTTCCCTCTCCCTCCCTCTCCCTCTCTTTCCCTTTCCCTCTCCCTCTCTTTCCCTTTCCCTCTCCCTCTCTTTCCCTTTCCCTCTCTTTCCCTTTCCCTCTCCCTCCCTTTCCCTTTCTTTCCCTTTCCCTCTCCTTCTCTTTCCCTTTCCCTCTCTTTCCCTTTCCCTCTCCCTCTCTTTCCCTCTCCCTCTCTTTCCCTTTCCCTCTCCCTCTCTTTCCCTCTCCCTCTCTTTCCCTTTCCCTGTCCCTCTCTTTCCCTTTCCCTCTCCCTTTCTTTCCCTTTCCCTCTCCCTTTCTTTCCCTCTCCCTCTCTTTCCCTCTCCCTCTCCCTCTCTTTCCCTTTCCCTCTCTTTCCCTTTCCCTCTCTTTCCCTTTCCCTCTCCCTCTCTTTCCCTTTCCCTCTCCCTTTCTTTCCCTTTCCCTCTCCCTTTCTTTCCCTTTCCCTCTCCCTTTCTTTCCCTTTCCCTCTCCCTTTCTTTCCTTCTCCCTCTCCCTTTCTTTCCCTTTCCCTCTCCCTTTCTTTCCCTTCCCCTCTCCCTCTCTTTCCCTCTTTATTTATCTCTCTCTCTTTCTCTCTCCCTCTTTCTCTCTCTCACTCCCCCTCGCTCTCCCTCTCCCTCCGTATCTCTCCCTCCGTCTCTCTCCCCCCTCTCTTTCTTTCTCTCTTTCCCTTTCTCTCTCTCTCTCTCTCTTTCCCTTTCTCTCTCTCTTTTTCCCTTTCTCTCTCTCTTTCCATCTCTCTCCCCCCTCTCTCTCTTTCATCTCTCTCTCTCTCTCTCTCTTTCTTTCTCTCTCCCTCTTTCTCTCTTTGGAGATAATTAGAGTGTAAGCTCCTCTGTCCTCTGTACAGCACTGCGGTATATGTCAAAGCTATATAAATGTATAATAATAATAGTGTGTGAATGTGGGGGAGGTGATGTGATTGGCTCAGTGTTCTCTGTAGGAAATACAGAATACAGATGTACAATCATTTAATTCCTGCTGTCCTACAACTCATCTTCCATGGTTATCAAGCCTTCTGCACCTCCACCATGTAGCTGCCACACATAACGAGTTTCTCATTGTAGAAACACCGCTGTGCCCCGAACGGTGACAATAATGTTGCATTAAACCAATATTACCTTGAAGAAGTAATTTGTTCCGGCAACAACCTGAATACTGACGAGGACCGCCTGAAATTCTGTGGGGTTTGTCCCGGACTGTTTCATAAATGCCTCTTTCACCTGAAAAGAAACAAAGTGCATCAGGTTTGGAAAGACCAATATATACTGAATAGACCCGCACAGTACTAGCTGTAATAGTCATTGCTGCAGAGGATCAGACTACACACACTATATTGCCAAAAGTATTGGGCCGCCGGACTTTCCACACACATAAACTTTAATGGCCCCCCAGTCTTAGTCCGTAGGGTTCAATATTGAGTTGGCCCCGCCCTTTCCACACACATGACCTTTAATGGCCCCCCAGTCTTAGTCCGTAGGGTTCAATATTGAGTTGGCCCCGCCCTTTGCAGCTATAACAGCTTCAACTCTTCTGGGAAGGCCGTCCACAAGGTTTAGGAGGGTGTCTATGGGAAGGTTGGACCATTCTTCCAGAAGCACATTTGTCAGGTCAGGCACTGATGTCGGGGGAGGGGAGGCCTGGCTCGCAGTCTCCGCTCTAATTCATCCCAAAGGTGTTCTATGGGGTTGAGGTCAGGACTCTGTGCAGGACAGTCAAGTTCCTCCACCCCAAACTGGCTCCTCCATGTCTTTATGGACCTTGCTTTGTGCACTGGTGGGCAGTCATGTTGGAACAGGAAGGGGCCATCCCCAAACTCTTCCCACAAAGTTGGGAGCATGAAATTGTCCAAAATGTCTTGGTATGCTGCCGCCTTAAAAGTTCCCTTCACTGGAACTAGGGGGCCAAGCCCAACCCCTGAAAACCAACCCCACACCATAATCCCCCCTCCACCAAACTTTTTCACTTGGCACAATGCAGTTAGGAAGTACCATTCTCCTGGCAACCGCCAAACCCAGACACATTCATCAGATTGCCAGACAGAGAAGCGTGATTGGTCACTCCAGAGAACACGTCTCCACTGCTCTAGAGTCCAGTGACGGCATGCTTTACACCATGGCATCTGACGCTTTGTATTGCACTTGGAGATGTAAGGCTTGGATGCAGCTGCTCGGCCATGGAAACCCATTCCATGAAGCTCTCTACGCACTGTTGTTGTGCTAATCTGAAGGTCACACCAAGTCTGGAGGTCTTTAGCTATTGACTCTGCAGACAGTTGGCGACTTCTGTGCGCTTCAGCATGCGCTGACCCCGCCCTGTCATGTGACGCGGCCTACCACTTGGTGGCTGAGTTGCTGTTGTTCCCACTTGCTTCCACTTTGTTATAATCCCACTAACAGTTGAGCGTGGAATATTTAGTAGCCAGGAAATGTCACGGATGGACTTATTGCACAGGTGGCCACCTATCACGGGACCACGCTTGGAGTCACTGAGCTCCTGAGAGCGACCCATTCTTTCACCAATGTTTGTAGAAGCAGTCTGCATGCCTAGGGGCTTGATTGTATACACCTGTGTCCATGGAGGGGATTGGAGCACCTGAATCACATGATGTGGAGGGCGGGGACAATACTTTTGGCAATATAATATAATATATATATATATATATATACTGTGGGAACTCGCTTCAAAATGGTAGAGCTTTTCTTGCTAAAGCACACAGCAACTCGCTTCTTTAAGGGCCTTTTTGCCCAATTTTATTAAAAAGAAAAAGTTCCATAAACACAAATGCTTCCCGCGCAGGGGTATCCACCATCAAACCAATTCAGCCTTCTGGCTCTTTCAGCTATACCACTTTATATCTGTCTCCTACAGACTCCTTCCACAAGGTTGTTTTTGCACACAGCAAACCTCTAGCACACAGCTATTCTGGCTCCCACCTCTACTAGGTGAAGCCCACCTGACTCCACAGCAGAGACCTCCTGTCTGCCAGGGTGGAGCCCTCCTTACTCCTGTCTGCTGGGGTGGAGCCCAGAATCATGGCCTGGCCTCCACAAAAAGGCCTGCACACACCTGTGCAATCAGCGCAAACATGGGCCCAGGATTGGAGATTTCCTCCCTCCCAAATCTCTTAGAAATCTCCAGGCTCCAGGTCCCAAAACAGGCTTTACAAACCAAAGAGGAAACTGATAAACCAGTTTCCTCTGCATTATGAGAACTGCCTGGAGCCCCTCAACCTGTATGCTTGAGAAGCATGGGTCTCCATCATGATTTCCACCGTGGCAGGATACCACACTGCCACAATACACACACACATAAGCCCTTGGAGAAAAAAGTATCTGGCACATATTTGGAATGTCAGATCTGTTGGTCCCGTTTTAGGGATCCCCGCCTAGCCCTCTGGATCCTTCCACCAGCCCCTGCATCACTACTGTGTCTACAGATATGGCGCTTCATTTCATTTTTAATAGCGACAGTTGATTTGTCAAATGATTTTAACATAAATCAGTCCTAAAACATTCTGAAGTTAAACACAGACAAAATATATAGCAGAAGTTTTACTTGTCAAGTGATTTGTTTGTATTTTTGTCCATTCAGTCCTGAGATTTACAGAGCTCTGCCAGACACCACAGTCCTGTCTGGGGAGGGGAGGTGGAGCTGTTTTTTCTCTGCCGAAACCGACGCTTACAGGTATTATCCCTCCCTAGTCTATACATGGACAGTGGGGAAGAGGCAACAGACTGACGAGCTTATCTGCTCTCTTCTTAGCATGCTCCTTGCACTGCTTTTGCCTCCCCCAGTTTTAAAAAAGAATTCTAAAAAAAAAAAAAAAAATGTAACCACTTGACCTCTTGAAGGTTTTACCACCTTCATGACCAGACCATGTTTTGCTGTTCAGTGCTAATTTAACTGGCAATTGCTCGGGCGTGCAACGTTGTACCCAAATGACATTTATAAAAATTGTTTTACACAAATAGAACTTTCTTTTAGTAGTATTTTATCACCTCTGTTTTTTTTTTTAAAATGAAAAGAGACTGAAAATAAAAAAAAAACCTCCCAAAAACTATATTTTTACCTTCTGTTATAACACATATCCACTAAAATTAAATGTCTTCATAAATTTAGGCCAAAATGTATTCTGATATATGTGCTGGCAGTGATTGAAGACTGATCCTGGTTACACTGCATTTTTGTGGCCACTATACTATTCGGGACACCAGTATAGTTCTGATCGTGATCAAGATCCGTACAGACATTCTACTAGTAATGGCGGTGATCAGCAACTTATAGTGTGACTGTGATAGTGTGGCAGGCAATCTGGCACTAACTGACACTGGCTGAGATCAATGTTTATAAACAATGTTACTTTGAATCTCTCTATCTCCCGTCTGATCGAGGTTTATAAACAATGTTACTTTGAATCTCTCTATCTCCCGTCTGATCGAGGTTTATAAACAATGTTACTTTGAATCTCTCTATCTCCCGTCTGATCGATGTTTATAAACAATGTTACTTTGAATCTCTCTATCTCCCGTCTGATCGAGGTTTATAAACAATGTTACTTTGTATCTCTCTATCTCCCGTCTGATCGATGTTTATAAACAATGTTACTTTGTATCTCTCTATCTCCCGTCTGATCGATATTTATAAACAAAGTTACTTGTATCTCTATCTCATGTCTGGTCGATGTTTATAAACAATGTTACTTTGTATCTCTCTATCTCCCGTCTGATCGATGTTTATAAACAATGTTACTTTGTATCTCTCTATCTCCCGTCTGATCGATGTTTATAAACAATGTTACTTTGTATCTCTCTATCTCCCGTCTGATCGATGTTTATAAACAATGTTACTTTGTATCTCTCTATCTCCCGTCTGATCGATGTTTATAAACAATGTTACTTTGTATCTCTCTATCTCCCGTCTGATCGATGTTTATAAACAATGTTACTTTGTATCTCTCTATCTCCCGTCTGATCGATGTTTATAAACAATGTTACTTTGTATCTCTCTATATCCCGTCTGATCGATGTTTATAAACAATGTTACTTTGTATCTCTCTATCTCCCGTCTGATCGATGTTTATAAACAATGTTACTTTGTATCATTCTATCTCTCGTCTGATCGATGTTTATAAACAATGTTACTTTGTATCTCTCTATATCCCGTCTGATCGATGTTTATAAACAATGTTACTTTGTATTTCTCTATCTCCTGTCTGATCGATGTTTATAAACAACTTTTTACCTCTTTATCTCCCATCTGATAAACCTTTTCACTCTTCAAAGTGGTTCTAAAGGCATAAAGCTTTTACCTTAATGCATTTTCTGCATTCATGTAAAAAACCTTCTGCATGCAAATACCCCCCCCTCCCCCCGTACTTACCTAAACCTGATCTCGGCTCTCTCCACTCATTGGACAGAGAGTCAGCAGCAGGAGCCATTGGCTCCTACTACTGTCAATCACAGCCAGTGAGGAGACAGTGAAGTCTGGGGCCAAGACAAACTCTTTGGGGTTTATTTACTAAAGCTGGAGAGTCCAAAATCAGACTCCCTTCTGCATAGAAACCAATCAGCTTCCAGGTTTCATTGCCAAAGCTTCATTGAACAAGCTGAGGTTAGAAGCTGATTGGTTTCTATGCAGAAGGGAGTCTGATTTTGGACTCTCCAGCTTTAGCAAATAAACCCCCTTTGTGTCAATAGACATACACAGCTGACTCGGGAGTGAAAACACCAAATCATAAAAATTATATAATAAACAGCGCAAAACAATACCCAACAAATTTCACATAATAAAGGAATATAGTGAAAACTCATATTTTGATTTAAAGCGTACAAAATTAATGTGTCCAAAAAATATATATATAAAAAATATAATAAATTATATATATATATATATATATATAATTAATATATATATATATATATATATATATAATTTATTATATATTTTTTTCTATATATATATATATATATATATATATATATATAGAAAAAATATATAAAAAGCTTTTCTCCAACTTCAAAGTGCTTTACCAAACACGAATAAATATGTGTTGTGGTTATCCTTCTGTGATAAGTGCTTCCACCATCCACCAGTGAAAAAACCAACATTAATCGCACTCGCCAGATAATGGCAAATAGTATGCCTTTTAGGACTCTTAGGGATCCTACACCCCCTCTTATAGCCTCCAGACCTCCATTCCACCACACCAGACTAGGATGATTCTTCCACCTCCTTTCTCCAAAACCGCTCCACCATTGTGCCAAGGAAGAAAATCTTGCCTATAGTGTGATATTGCCAATGACCTCCTCTTACATCTATAGTAATAATGCCGGGTCACTCATGGTTCACAAAATCATTAAAGGCTTTTTATTCTATAGCCTCCATCGGCCAAACACAGTCAAATACCATCCAGGATCAACTGCAGAAATCCCACAACTTGCCGTGCAGAGGATGGCAGTATGTGTGACAGACAGATCCCAAAAACGGCCGCTGGAACGCACCGCTCGGCGTGCGCTCCACTCACCGGAAGTGACGTATGACGTTCAAACAATGGACCGGAAGTGCGTCAACGCGTTTCCCTCCTCCCACTGGGCGTTCTCCTTTCAAACTTTAGGGGTGGGGATTGTTCTGTGGTGCAGGAGTATATAATCAAATGACTCGGGAGTGAGCCTGCACGGATGCCCCCACATTAAGAGGCTTGCTAAGGGGGCACTCGGTGGGGGGAGGGGTCAGGACATGCTGTGAACAGGACACATAGAGAGCAACAGTTTTCTCAAGGTTCCAATGTGGATCAACACCTCAAGTGTGAATGAGCCCTTAGGATTGGATCCCCAACTACTTACCTTGTCAAGGATAGCTTGATCCTCTTTAGTAGGTTTCCTGGCTTGACTTGTTCCCCCAGGTAGCTGACCTCCACAACTCATTTTCACAAAGTTCTCAGCAGACTGATGCACATCAGACAGTGCCTGGGCTCATATACCTGAGGGCTGTACCATTCCACAGAGAGGGCGGGGGTGTCTATTAATGACTACACCCTGCAGGCGATGAGCCATCCTCTAGACTTTGAAAAAGACACAATCTTGTGACTGCTGCAACAAAGAGCCCAGTAAATATTTTTTTATATTACCCCCCCCCCCCCCCCATTAGGGGAATGGTGTGAGCAGCCTGTGGATCCCTCGAGGGGAATTTGAGGGTGGCACTCAGGTCTGTATATTTGACAAGCTGGAAACTGTCCAACAAAATTCAGGAATTATGCATAAAAATTTGATTTAATGTATAGATGTGACATAGCTGGCATTTCCCGTCTATAGGTGTGTCTCTATAATGACAGATTCACACACAATCTGAACACGGCTCAGCAATGTTCTGTACATTCACTTTTGCAGCTCAGGGGGAAAAAAAAAAAAAAAGATATCATCGATGCATCACACTTCTCACTCCAGGGCGATCTGAAAGATACAAATAATACACTTCTGAATTTGTAAATACATCATTAGAGCAACACTAAACTCCGATTTAAAAAGAAATCTATTCTTGATTCAGAAAAGTCGCTTCTATTGCTTTCAGTCTCCTCCAATTCTCTAAAAATAAAAAATAAAAATTTTGCCGCTATGATCTGACTTCCTGTTAGAGGGTGGCTATGTTTGTTCGCCATGATTTTATTTATTTCAGGTACTTATATATCGCCGTCAATTTACGCAGCGCTTTACATATATATTGTACATTCACATCAGTCCCTAACCCTCAAGGGACGTACAATCTAAGGTCCCTAACCCTCAAGGGGTGTACAATCTAAGGTCCCTAACCCTCAAGGGGTGTACAATCTAAGATCCCTAACCCTCAAGGGGTGTACAATCTAAGGTCCCTAACCCTCAAGGGGTGTACAATCTAAGGTCCCTAACCCTCAAGGGGCGTACAATCTAAGGTCCCTAACCCTCAAGGGGTGTACAATCTAAGGTCCCTAACCCTCAAGGGATGTACAATCTAAGATCCCTAACCCTCAAGGGGTGTACAATCTAAGGTCCCTAACCCTCAAGGGATGTACAATCTAAGGTCCCTAACCCTCAAGGGGCGTACAATCTAAGGTCCCTAACTCACATTCATACATACACATACTAGGGCCAATTTAGACAGGATCCAATTCACCTACCAGCATGTCTTTGGATAGTGGGAGGAAACCGGAGTACCCGGAGGAAACCACGCAGGCACGGGGAGAACCTGCAAACTCCAGACAGGTGGTGCTGTGGCTGGGATTCGAACCAACGACCCGAGTACTGCCAGGCGGAAGTGCTAACCATTTAGCCACTGTGCTGCCCATTAAAATATACTGTATGTCTTTAAAAATACAAATCTACATTTTTTAAATGCATTTACAAAGATATGTAAAAATATATGTTAAAATTACATTTTAACATATAATTTTACATATCTTTGTAAATGCATTTCAAAAATGTAGATTTGTATTTTTAAAGACATACAGTATATTTGAAATTTATTTTTAAAAATACTTTTCATATATTTTGTAATAAAAAGGCATTTTCAAATATTTATTTATTTATTTCAGGTACTTATATAGCGCCGTCAATTTACGCAGCGCTTCACATATATATTGTACATTCACATCAGTCCCTAACCCTCAAGGGGCGTACAATCTAAGGTCCCTAACCCTCAAGGGGCGTACAATCTAAGGTCCCTAACCCTCAAGGGGTGTACAATCTAAGATCCCTAACCCTCAAGGGGCGTACAATCTAAGATCCCTAACCCTCAAGGGGCGTACAATCTAAGGTCCCTAACTCACATTCATACATACACATACTAGGGCCAATTTAGACAGGAGCCAATTAACCTACCAGCATGTCTTTGGAGTGTGGGAGGAAACCGGAGTACCCGGAGGAAACCCACCCAACATGCAAACTCCAGGCAGGTGGTGCCATGGTTGGGATACGAACCAACAACCCGAGTACTGCCAAGCGGAAGTGCTAACCATTTAGCCACTGTGCTGCCCAATGATCCCATTGTATGTATGAAATGTAGCAACTCTGACTTGCTCACTCCCGAGATGGTCTATTGACTATGGGATGGGGAGGGTGCTCAGAGCAGTGCATATGACCGCAGCTAACGGACACTGCTCATTCCAAACAAGCGGAAGACAGGAGGAAAAGGAGAGATTCAGGAGCTCATGGAGGACTTAACAAGGAGGCAGGAGGACACAGTAAGAAACCAGTTCATGAACAATAGATTACAGGGCAACTAGGAGTGGATGAGTATGAATTATTTTTGGACAATAAGGGTATCAGTTCATGTAATGTTAAGACTATAATAGTCCCCAGCACAATTTTGTATTTCTCCATGTAATACGTGGCCTATGTGCCCTTTTCCCCTTTTCTCTCCTGGTTCTCCTCTTACCTTTCTCAGTGCACTTTCAGCGTCACAAACAAATCCTCCTCCACTCCTCTCCCTCTTTCCTTTGGGGTACCCCAAGGCTCTGTCCTTGGGCCCCTTTTCTCTCTCTATACCTCCTCCCTGGGCCAACTGATAACCTCCCATGGCTTCCAATACCACCTCTATGCTGATGACACCCAGATCTATCTCTCCACTCCCCAGCTCACCCCCTCGATCTCCTCACGTATCACAAATCTACTAAGCGACATATCAGCATGGATGTCACACCACTACCGGAAACTGAATCTTTCCAAAACTGAGCTTGTAATTAGAGATGAGCGAAGTATTCAAAAATTCGATTCGACTGATTCGGCGAATTCGTGGAAAATATTCGATTCGAGTCGAATATATTCGCTGTGAATTTAACTTAAAAAAGGGTGTTTCTAGGCTTCAGAGAGACTTAATATTAGTGCAGAACACTGTACCTTTAATTTAAATGCCCTTGGAGTCTGCTGGGGAAGAGAAATAATACTGTCAGTCAGTATGACATGCAGATGAGTGCCGTCGATCTTAGAATCACCGCACACTTCACTCATTTGGGCAGTCACAGGGCCAAAACCAGAGTGTGGAGCCACAGTGTGGCGGTGGAGGCAGCAGCAATGGGAGGCCATACAGCAACCTATGACAAAAATGGAAACCAGCAGGAGTGTGAGGAGACCTCAAAGTGGCACATGGCAGAGTGGGAGCAATGGGAGGCCGTACAGGGACCCATGTCACACTGTGGACCCAGCAGCAGCGTGACCAGGCAGTACGGAGGCCCATGGCAGATTACAGGCCTGGCAGCAGCAATGGGAGGCCCGTAATCTGTCAGCACCCTATGACAAAATGGAACCCACCAGCAGTGTGAGGAGACCTGAATGTGGCACATGGCAGAGTGTGGCGATGGAGACAGCAGCAATGGGAGGCCGTACAGGGACCCATGACAGACTCTGGACCTGGCAGCAGCATGAGGAGGCGGTATAGGGGCCCATGGCAGATTAGGGGCCTGGCAGCAGCTATAGGAGGCCCGTAATCTGCCAGCACCCTATGTCAAAAAATTAAACACACCAGCAGTGTGTGAGGAGACCTGAAAGTGGCACATGGCAGAGTGTGGCGATGGAGACAGCAGCAATGGGAGGCCATACAGGGAACCATGAGAGACTCTGGACCTGGCAGCAGCATGAGGAGGCGGTATATAGGGGCCCATGGCAGATTAGGGGCCTGGCAGCAGCTATGGGAGGCCCGTAATCTGCCAGCAAACTATGTCAAAAAATTCAACCCACCAGCAGTGTGAGGAGACCTGAAAGTGGCACATGGCAGAGTGTGGCGATGGAGACAGCAGCAATGGGAGGCCGTACAGGGACCCATGAGAGACTCTGGACTTGGCAGCAGCATGAGGAGGCGGTATATAGGGGCCTATGGCAGATTAGGGGCCTGGAAGCAGCTATAGGAGGCCCGTAATCTGCCAGCACCCTATGTCAAAAAATTCAACACACCAGCAGTGTGAAGAGACCTGAATGTGGCACATGGCAGAGTGTGGCGATGGAGACAGCAGCAATGGGAGGCCGTACAGGGACCCATGACAGACTCTGGACTTGGCAGCAGCATGAGGAGGCGGTATATAGGGGCCTATGGCAGATTAGGGGCCTGGCAGCAGCTATAGGAGGCCCGTAATCTGCCAGCACCCTATGTCAAAAAATTCAACACACCAGCAGTGTGAAGAGACCTTAATGTGGCACATGTCAAAGTGTGGCGATGGAGACAGCAGCAATGGGAGGCCGTACAGGGACCCATGAGAGACTCTGGACCTGGCAGCAGCATGAGGAGGCGGTATATAGGGGCCTATGGCAGATTAGGGGCCTGGCAGCAGCTATGGGAGGCCCGTAATCTGCCAGCACCCTATGACAAAAAATGGAACACACCAGCAGTGTGTGAGGAGACCTGAAAGTGGCACATGTTTGGGGCATGATTCATGGCGGATTTAGTCAGTTGTGTCAGGAACTGGTGGTTTGAAATCCAGACTAATCCACGCCTGATTCATTTTCACAAACGTGAGTCTCTCCACACTTTGGGTGGACAGTCGTGTCCTCCGCGGAGTTACAATACCTCCTGCCGCACTAAACACGCGCTCCGATGCCACGCTACTGGCCGGGCATGACAGCCTTTCAAGGGCAAATTCAGCTAGTTGGGGCCAAAGGTCAAGTTTCGTTGCCCAGTAGTCAAGGGGATTGTCTACCTCGGTTGGCAGGGTGCTGTCCAAGTAGGCCCAAGCCTGTTGTTTGAGGTCCTGCTCCAGGTCCACCTGATGCTGCTACTGCTGCTGCTGCTGCTGCGGCTGGTTAGTAGTTTCCTCACTGCGCTGGTGAAGAAAGCTACTCATTATCGACTGCAGACTGAGGCAGCCGCTGCTGGTGGAGCTGCCACTGCTCCTACCACCCCACCCCTCCCCTGCTGCCATGCCAGCGGAACGCGAGCGCACAGGGCCCACAGTGTCTGAGGATGGACGTTGACGCACAAAGGCAGAGACCAACTGACTACATAGGTGGTTTTTATAGTACGTTATTTTGGCCTCCCTCTCAGCAGGTGTGAAAAAGGCCACCATTTTTGAACGGTAGCGAGGGTCCAACAAGGTGGACAGCCAAAAGTCATCCCTCTGTCTGATGGTTATTATTCGGCTGTCGCTACGCAAGCAACCGAGCATGCTATGGGCCATTTGTGCCAAGGAATGCGAGGGACTCCCTGCCTCCATCTCCACAGCATACTACCACGGTGCGTCTGGGTCCTCTGTCTCCTCCTCCTCCTCCTCTACCAGATGCTCCTGCTCCTCCACTCCTGTCCGCTGAGTGGAAAAACCACCCATTTCACTCAATAATTCCTGAGCACAAATGTCCTCCTCTACCTCCTCCTCTTCTTCCTGTCCTGCCCCCACAGGGGTCATGTGGCGTTGAGATCTGTGCGCCACGTCTACCGCACCCTGACCAGCCATTGTTAACAGCATTTGTTCCAGGACGTGCAACAGAGGAATGACGTCGTTCATCCCATAGTCCTGCCGACTCACGAATAGCGTGGCCTCCTCAAAGGGCCAGAGCAAGCGGCAGGTGTCACGCATGAGCTGCCAATGGCTGACATCGAAGTTACACAGGGGAGTACCTTTATCCGCTTGTAACATCAGGAAATCGGTGATGGCCTTTCGCTGCTCGTAAAGGCGGTCTAACATGTGTAGGGTTGAATTCCACCTTGTTGCAACGTCGCAGATCAGGCGATGATGTGGAATTCCGTTCTGCCGCTGCAGCTCAAGGAGGGTGTGCTTTGCGGTGTAGGAATGGCTGAAATGCATGCAAAGTTTACGTGACATTTTAAGGATGTCTTGCAGTGGGATGGTGGATTTTAGGAACCGCTTGACAACCAGATTGAACACGTGAGCCATGCATGGCGCATGGCACAACCTTCCTTGACGCAGAGCAGACACCATGTTCTTTCCATTGTCGGTCAACATGGTTCCGATTTTCAGTTTGCGCGGAGACAGCCATCTGTCGATTTCTCTGTTCATTACACTGAGAAGTTCCTCCCCTGTGTGACTACGTTCGCCAAGGCATACCAGGTGCAGAACAGCGTGACACCGTTGCGCCCTGCACATGTGATATGCCGGTCGGGTAATGGGACTTGGCTCGGGGGTGGCGGCTGAGGACACGGCGGAAGAAGAGGTGGTAGAGGCGGACATCTTTGCTGGACCAAGGACGTGCAAACATGGAGGCAAAAGCGGCGTGACCTGTCCAAGTTGCTGGTGCGGCTGTGACGGCACCACGTTCACCCAGTGGGCCGTAAATGACATGTACTGTCCCTGACCGTAGTTACAGCTCCACACGTCGGCGCTGCCGTGCACTTTGGCAGAGACCGACATGCTCAAAGACTGGCCCACCATGTCTTCTACATGTGAATGCAGGGCTGGCACTGCCTTTTTGGCGAAGAAATGACGGCTTGGCACTCTCCACCGCGGCGCGGCACAAGCCATCATTTCTCGGAAAGGTGCTGAGTCCACCACTTGGAAAGGGAGGGACTGCAGCACCAGCAACTTGGACAGGAGGACGTTCAGCTTTTGCACCGTCGGGTGCGTGCTCGCAAACTGTTGTCTCTTGGAAACGGATTCCAAGAAAGACTGCTGACGGAATCCGTGAAGAGGAGTAGCAGGAGAAGGAGCATCTGAACGAGCGGAAGATGCCAACGAGCGACAACTCCCCTCAGCAGAGGTGTTGGAGCCTTGACCGGCCTCCTCTGCCACTCCTCTGCATGTTGTCTGACATACTCTTTAATTCAACGATTCTGTGTCCCTGAGTAACAATTCTGTGTCCCTGAGTAACAATTCTGTGTCTGTCCCTGAGTAACAATTCTGTGGCCCTAAGTAACGGTTCTGTGGCCCTCAGTAGCAATTCTGTGTCCCTGAGTAACAATTCTGTGTCTGTCCCTGAGTAACAATTCTGTGGCCCTAAGTAACGGTTCTGTGGCCATCAGTAACAATTCTGTGTCCCTGAGTAACGTTTCTGTGGCCCTAAGTAACAATTCTGTGGCCCTCAGTAACAATTCTGTGACTGTCCCTGAGTAACAATTCTGTGGCCCTAACTAACGTTTCTGTGGCCCTAAGTAACAGTTCTGTGGCCCTCAGTAACAATTCTGTGTCCCTGAATAACGTTTCTGTGGCCCTAAGTAACAATTCTGTGGCCCTCAGTAACAATTCTGTGTCTGTCCCTGAGTAACAATTCTGTGGCCCTAACTAACGTTTCTGTGGCCCTAAGTAACAATTCTCTGGCACTCAGTAACAATTCTGTCTGTCCCTGAGTAACAATTCTGTGGCCCTAAGTAACAATTCTGTGGCCCTCAGTAATAATTCTGTGTCTGTCCCTGAGTAACAATTCTGTGGCCCTAACTAACGTTTCTGTGGCCCTAAGTAACAGTTCTGTGGCCCTCAGTAACAATTCTGTGTCTGTCCCTGAGTAACAATTCTGTGGCCCTAACTAACGTTTCTGTGGCCCTAAGTAACAGTTCTGTGGCCCTCAGTAACAATTCTGTGTCCCTGAGTAACAATTCTGTGTCTGTCCCTGAGTAACAATTCTGTGGCCCTAAGTAACGGTTCTGTGGCCCTCAGTAACAATTCTGTGTCCCTGAGTAACGTTTCTGTGGCCCTAAGTAACAATTCTGTGTCTGTCCCTGAGTAACAATTCTGTGGCCCTAAGTAACAATTCTGTGGCCCTCAGTAACAATTCTGTGTCTGTCCCTGAGTAACAATTCTGTGGCCCTAATAACGTTTCTGTGGCCCTAAGTAACAGTTCTGTGGCCCTCAGTAACAATTCTGTGTCTGTCCCTGAGTAACAATTCTGTGGCCCTAACTAACGTTTCTGTGGCCCTAAGTAACAATTCTCTGGCACTCAGTAACAATTCTGTCTGTCCCTGAGTAACAATTCTCTGGCCCTGAGTAACAATTCTGTGGCCCTAACTAGCGTTTCTTTGGCCCTAAGTAACGATTCTGTGGCCCTCATTAACAATTCTGTGTCCCTGAGTAATGCTTCTCTGTCCCTAAGTAACGTTTCTCTGTCCCCAAGTAACGTTTCTGTGGCCCTAACTAACGTTTCTGTGGCCCTAAGTAACAATTCTCTGGCACTGAGTAACAATTCTGTCTGTCCCTGAGTAACAATTCTGTGGCCCTAACTAGCGTTTCTTTGGCCCTAAGTAACGATTCTGTGGCCCTCATTAACAATTCTGTGTCCCTGAGTAATGCTTCTCTGTCCCTAAGTAACGTTTCTCTGTCCCCAAGTAACGTTTCTGTGGCCCTAACTCTGTCCCTGTCCCTAATACAGAGCGGTCTGCCTCTCTTGAATGACTGGAGGCAAATGAAGAATTCTAAAATGGCCGCTATTTATAGCTCGACCATTACACAGTGCTGGCTGGCTGGCTGCTGATTGGCTAATGCGATCACATGTCATTAAGGAATGCATTATGGGTCAGCGCGCCTTGTCTGCGCGCCTTCCCAGACATCCCCGCTCCGTCGCCGCACATGTCCGCCGCCATTTTAGGAAAAATTTCGATTCGCGCGTCCGAAGTAGGCTATTTTTCAGATTCGGCGCAAATCGAAAATTTTCCAATATTCGACTCGAATTCCACTTCGCCTACTTCGATTCGCTCATCTCTACTTGTAATATTTCCTCCCCCCCGATCCCCCACTCATGACTTTACCATTGAGATCAACAGCACTACCATTGGTCCTTCCACTCATGCCAGGGTGCCAGGTGTAATCCTCGACTCTGACCTCTCCTTTGGGCCCCACATCCAATCACTGGCTAAATCCTGCCGCCTCAACCTCCAGAACATATCTAAACTCTGCCTCTTTCTGACCACTGACACCACAAAACAACTTATCCACGCCTTGGTTATATTCTGCCTCGGTTACTGCAACTCCCTCCTCACTGGTCTTCCGTTACACAGGTTATCCCCCTTTCAATCTATTATGAATGCTGCTGCTAGACTCATACACCTTACCAACTGATCAGCAACTGCTGCCCCTCTCTGCCAATCCCTTCACTGGCTTCATTAATCCAACATATAAAATTCAAAATACTAACCACAGCATACAAAGCCATCCACAAAACTGCCCCTAGCTACATCACCGACCTCATCTGCAGATATCGTCCAAATCGCCCACTCCGCTTCTCCCAAGACATCTTGCACTCTAGCTCCCTCGTCACCTCCTCCCACGCTCGCATCCAGGACTTCTCTAGAGCCTCTCCCATCCCTACCGCAGTATGTCCAGTCAGCCCCCACCCTGTCTGTCTTTAGCCGGCTATCCTTGAAAACTCACTTATTCAGTGAAGCCTACCCCACCTCCACCTAAGAACTGTACTTGAATCACCTCCACCAGATCATCCCCCGCAGTTATCACCTTTTGTACCACCTCCCCAATCCTTTAGATTGTAAGCTCCACGAGCCGGGTCCTTCTATTCCTTCTATACTGAAATACATTGTAATTGTACTGTCTCCCTTATATTGTAAAGCGCTGAGCAAACTGTTGGCACTATATAAGTCCTGTATTATAATATTAATAATAATTGTCTGCTAGTTTTAAATGGATCTGAGCAGCTGCGATTGTTTCTTTCTTGGATTTGGTACAAACACACACAGGGGGTCTTCACATTCCTATAGCAAATTTGTGCTTTTGGTGTGGGTAGTCAGTGAGCAGAAGTGAACATTCTTCCTCCCACTGACCACCTACGTCCTCCTTCTAATGACCATCAACATAAGGGAGCATTCTTCTTTTTATTGACCACCAACCTAAGGGAGCATTCTTCCTTCTACTGACCACAATCGTAAGGGAGCATTTTTCAATCTATTGACCAAGAACCTAAGGGAGCATTCTTCCTTTTATTGACCACCAACCTAAGGGAGCATTCTTCCTTCTATTGACCACCAACCTAAGGGAGCATTCTTCCTTCTATTGACCACCAACCTAAGGGAGCATTCTTCCTTCTATTGACCACCAATCTAAGGGAGCATTCTTCGTTCTACTGACCATCATCGTAAGGGAGCATTCTTCCTTCTATTGACCACCAACCTAAGGGAGCATTCTTCCTTCTATTGACCACCAACCTAAGGGAGCATTCTTGCTTTTATTGACCACCAACCTAAGGGAGCATTCTTCCTTCTACTGACCACAATCATAAGGGAGCATTCTTCCTTCTATTGACCACCATCGTAAGGGAGCATTCTTCCTTCTATTGACCACCATCGTAAGGGAGCATTCTTCCTTCTATTGACCACCAATCTAAGGGAGCATTCTTCGTTCTAATGACCATCATCGTAAGGGAGCATTCTTCCTTCTATTGACCACCAACCTAAGGGAGCATTCTTCCTTCTACTGACCGCCAGCATTCTTCTTTTTGTAGTACCCTCCAAGATAGGTTGCTACAGTAGGTTATTAGTTCTTTTGGCTTCTCTGTAATAACTGGAGCAGAGTGTGATTGTATTTGGCTGTTCTGGACTTCATTAGTTGCAGGTTTAATTTTTTCCCCTTGGCTTCTGGAGGATTCTAGAATGTAGTGGGCTGGAAAGGCAAATTAACCTGAACATTTATGTTGTCTCAGCCAATCCCTGGGGGAGAGTGCTCAGTAGGTGGTTGGGGAGTGCATAAATAGCCTGGGGTCTGGAACTGTTCTGTTCTTGTCCAGGAGATGATGTTTCCAGCCTCAAGGGCTGCTGCCCTTCTAGACAGCTCAGCTGAAGTTCCACATGTGCTCAACTATGTTAAAGCTGGGAGGCCAGTCTTGCTGGAAATCTCTGGAATTAATTAAGAGAATTCACTGAGGAGAGTTCATGAGAGAAATGTCTGGCTGATATTAGAAGGAGGCATCCAAGTATCCCGGGCCGTTGTGAGTACAGACCTCTAGGATCCTAGTGAACGTTTGCTGCTACTATCCCTTGTGTATCAGGGCCAGAGATTGCTTTGACAGGGACATTTCTTATGGTGTATCAGTGCTGTCCATCCCCTTGGCTTCTACCAGAGTAGTGATACATTCCCATGTTCAGTTCACAGTCAAAATTGGAACCTAATGAACATTCAACGGCAAACTTCGAACCCAATACAAGTCCATGGGACTCAAACTTGTAAATTCAAAAGTGCCCATTTTGAAGGCTTATATGCAAGTTATTGGCAATAAAAGGCGTATGGAGACTCAAGTACTGTCCTGAGGGAACTGAATCAGTAAATTTTTTTTCAAAAAGTACCATTTTTAAAGGTGCAGTTGTTTTGCATTGCTTAACCACTTGACGGCTTCACCGCGGCCGGCCAGTTCTGAGTGGACGTCATATGACGTCCTCCCAGAACGCGCTCTCCTGCGCGCCCCAGGGGGCGCGCACCCGGCGATCTCCGTCCTACGGACACAGCTGATCACGAGATGTGGTGAAAGGCCGATCCCACCGGCCTTTTACCACGTGATCAGCGGTGTCCAATGACACGCTGATCAGAGGGAAATGCAAGTGCCGGTTCTCGGCTGCACTTTCCTCACGCTGTCAGATCGTGAGGAAAGTACTGCCGAGAACCAGCAGTTGTCAGAGCGGGGATCGGCACCGATCATCAGGGCACTGATGATCAGTGCCCTGATGATCGGTGCCCAGCAGTGACCCCCGCAAGTTCCGATCAGCTGTGCGCCCACTAGCCCCGCCCACCCATTCCCAGCAGTGCCCCCACCTGTGCCCAGCAGTGCCCCCACCTGTGCCCAGCAGTGCCCCCACCTGTGCCACTCTGCAGTGCCACCTACCTGTGCCCAGCAGTGCCACCTACATGTGCCCAGCAGTGCCACCCACCTGTGCCCACCCACCTGTGCCCACCAGCGCCACCCACCTGTGCCCACCAGTGCCACCCACCTGTGCCCACCCACCAGTGCTGTCCACCAGTGCCACCCACCAGTGCCACCCACCAGTGCTGCCAGTCAGTGCCACCAGTCAGTGCCCAGGGGTTGTGCCAGTCAGTGCCGCCAGTCAGTGCCCAGAAGTGATGCCAGTCAGTGCCGTATATCAGTACCCATCATCAGTGTCACCTATCAGTGCCGCCTATCAGTGCTGCATATCAGTGCCGCCTATCCGTGACCCCTAATTAGTGCTGTCTATCAGTGCCGCCTATCCGTGCCACCTCATTAGTACTGCCTATCAGTGCCCTTTAGTGCTGCCTATCAGTGCCCATCAGTGCCGCCTATCAGTGCCCATCAGTGCCGCCTCATCAACGCAAATCAGTGAAGGAGAAAAAATACCTGTTTGAAAAATTTTATAAAAGAAACAAATAAACTTTTTTTTTTTTTTCAAATTTTTTGCACTTTTTTTAATTTATAGCGCAAAAAGTAAAGCGCCCAGTGGCGATTAAATACCACCAAAAGAAAGCTCTATTTGTGAGAAAGAAATGATCAAAATTTCATATGGGTACAATGTTGCATGACCGCGCAATTGTCAATCAAAGTGCGGCAGCGCTGAAAGCTGAAAATTGGCCTGGTAAGGAAGGGGGTATAAGTGCCCGGTAGGCAAGTGGTTAAAGTAAAAAAAAAATTTTTATTAAAAAAAAAAAAAATAAATAACATGGGGTCCCCCCTCATTTCTACACCAGACCCTTTAGGTCTGGTGTAGAAATGAGGGGGGACCCCATGTTATTTTTATTTTTTTTAGGAGGGTTAGGAGGAACCCCACAGCAAAACATTTTACATAAAGTGTGTGGGGGTTCCCCCTAGATTCCATACCAGGCCCTATAGGCCTGGTAGGACTTTTAAGGGGAGCCCCACTTCCTGAAAATGGAGGGGAGGAAGCACGTGGGTTTCCCCTCAAAAGTCATACCAGGCCTTTAGGCCTTAAGGGGAACCCCAACCCCCAAAAAATGATGGGGAAAAAAGTATGGGATCCCCCTATATTCCTACCAGATCCTTGATCCAAGCACAGGCCTGGCAGGCAGGGCAGGAAAGGGGAGGGGACGATCGCGCACACCCCCATGGCTTACCAGGCCATGTGTCTTTGGCTTTGGGCCTCTTCCCCACAACCCTGGCCTGCTAGTTGTGGGGATCTGCAGGAAGAAGGGCTCATTAGCATCAGAGTACACCCTGATGCTGCTCCCCCTTGTGAATGAGTAAGTGGTACTTGACCCCTACCCATTAACTAAAGGGTTAAATTTAGAAAAAATAAAGATGGCAGACTTTTGAAAAATACCTTCATTTGAACAAAAAAAACCAAAACAACAGTTTTTGACAAAAAAAAAAAGCCAATTACGATGGTTCTATCGTTGTAATCCATCATCAATCACAGCGGTGAGCTACGGGGGAGTCACTCGATTGTCCCCCCCACTTTCCTGCCCTTCCAGGCCTGTGCTTGGATCAAAGGTCTGGTAGAAATTTAAGGGGGAACCCATGCTTCCCCCCATTTTTTTTGGGTGGGGTTCCCCTTAAAATTTCTAAAGTCCTACCAGGCCTAAAGGACCTGGTAGGGCTTTTAGGGGTAACCCCATGCACTTTTTGAAAGAAAAAATATTACTGTGGGGTTCCTCCTAACCTTCCTACCAGAACTAAAGGGTCTGGTATGGATTGGGGGAAGGGTTTGGCCACCCTGGGTTTTTTTTTTAATGTATTTTTTGTTTTATTTTTATTTTTTTAATAATATTATTTTTTTGTGGAGAGTTTTCTACCTTCTGTCTTCAGCAGTGTCCAGCAACATACTGCATAAGGCTGCAGTGTAAGCAGCCTTATATAGTGTGGGGCCTGGACTTAGCCGTGAGCCACGATTGGCCAAAGTTACTGTGACTTTGTCCAATCATGGCTCTCACAGTGCATTGTGCTGTGATTGGCCAAAGCATTGCACCTGATCTGTGGTCAGGTGCATTGTTTTGGCCAATCATGGCTCTCACAATGCACTGTGAGAGCGCAGTGCACTGTGGGGCGCTCGCCCGCCGAACGCCCTTAACACTCGTGTGTTCTTCAAACACACTAATGGCCAATGTGACAAAGTGAAGAGTGTCCTCTTGTTACTATACAGTGTTAATAGAGTATCCCACAACTCCCTGTACCCCATCCAAGTTTATTCAACATAAATCTAAAAAAAAAAAAAGACAACCCTAGACTCCCTGGCTGCCGCTACCTTGCCATGTGAGATGTACCTGTGGCAAATCAGTAGGCCCTTTCAGGGGTGAGCACCACACTTTCACTGACCACCAAAGTAAGGGAGCATTCTTTCTTCTATTGACTACCAACATAAGGGGAAATTCTACTTACGCCAGGCCATGAACTTAAGGAAACATTCTTCTACTGACCACCAAAGTAAGGGAACATTCTCCACCTACTGACCACCAATGACCACTAACGTAGGGGAGCATTCTTCTATCTTCTGATCTCCAACATAAAGGAGAATTCTTCCTCCTATTGTCAACCAACATAAGAGAACATTCTTAATTTACTGATCACAAACAAGAGGGAGTATTTTTCCTTCTACTGACCACCAATGTAAGGAAGACTTCTTCTATCTACTGACCACCAACATAAGGAAGCATTCTACTTTTGCCAGGCCATGAACTTAAGGTAACATTCTTCTTCTACTGACCACCAATGTAACGGAACATTCTCCACCTACTGACCACCAATGACCACTAACGTAGGGGAGCATTCTTCTATCTTCCAACCTAAAGCGTAAAGGAAAATTCTTTCCCCTGTTGTCCATCAATGTAAGGGAACATTCTTAATTTACTGATCACCAACCTTCTACTGACTTCCAATGTAAAGGAGCATTCTTCGTCCTACTGACCAACAACCTTCTATTGACCACCAATGCAAGAGAGAATTCTTCTTTCTATTGACCACCAATATAAAGTGGCATTCTTCCTTACATTAACCATCAGTAAAAGGGAACATTCTTTGTCCTGCTGGCCACCAGTGTGAGGGCTTTTATATTAAAATTTGTTATAATAGTAAATATATTCTGTAGCTCAAGGCCTGTGCCACAATGCTGTGATAAATATGGCATTCTTCAATTCCTTTTTTTTGTGTTCGGCGAGGGGACCCCATATAAAGTTTGTTGGGGGGCCATGTGAGTTCTAGTTGCATCCCTTGTTTTGGTTCTTTTTGTTATTGTGATTGAGCTTTGCAGTTGACCTTATGAAAGTGGGTGCTAGGTGGGAGGATCTGAATACTGCAATCACATAATCAGTCTTAGCATTGTACTAAGAAACATTGTACCCCTGACATCCTTAAAGAGGTGCTCTAGTCTTGGAAACATGAATCACTCCATGCAGTAATCTGAAGAGATAGCTAAGGATTCTGGAAATGTTATATCAGGTCCTGTGCAGACTCTTGGACGTGATGGCACCAGACTCACAGCTGTCATTCAAGAGAAATTCTTTAGTATTCTCCTTTCTTTCTTTCTTCCTACCTGACTGCTGTATAAAAGGCTATGAATGGAGGGGTAGAGAGGGGTGGAGGAGCTGGACCAGTGCAGACAATAATTAGACACTAGCAGAAGAGGAGAGGGCTATGATGTGCAAGGAGGGGGAGGTCTGTACTGGGAACTGATTTTTCTGAAGAAGTTAAATTTTCCAGGAGGTTCAGAGGCACATTGCAAGTGAATAGAAAGCAATTATAGAAAGGAAAATACGGCAAACATACATTGACAATACCTCTTTTTCATTCTTTCACCTGCAATATTTTTTAAGTTGGTGACAGGGTCATCAGAATGTAGTTTGACAAGCTTGCTGCAGAGTGAATTTGAGATATGAGCTGGCACCTCTTTCAGATATGTCGAAACTTAGATCACACAGACATGTATGTAACAAATTGTGTATTTATCAATTTTCTAGCAAGTCACCCTATAATAAGCCAGCTTGGGCTGGGGATAACTACAACTTCACATGACTGATAATACCTAGAGAGGTAATTAAATTATATACCAAATGTTATTTGCTCTGCCTAGTATTGCTGTACCTAATGATTTTGACTTGACAGCCAGCCATGCCTATCGGCCTGTGGTTCTGAACTCTGAGTGATCTCCTCTTCAATTCTTCCTCCTAATGGCCGCCAACATAAGGGAGCATTCTCCTCCTACTAACCACCAACATAAGGGATCACTCTTCACCCACTGACCACTAACTTAAGGGAGCATTCTTCACCTACTGAACGCCAACATAAGGGACGCCAACATAAGGGAGCATTCTCCTCCTACTGACCACCAACATGAGAGGGCATTCTTCCTTCTACTGACCACCAATGTAAGGAAAATTCTTCCTCCTACTGACCAGCAATGTAAAGAGAATCCTTCCTCCTACTGACCACCAGTGTAAGGAGAATTTGTCCTTCTACTGTCTACTAATGTAAGGGGACATTTTTCCTCCTACTGACCATCAACATAAGGGAGCAGTCTTCTGTATACGGACCACCAACATAAGGGTACAATCTCCACCTATTGACCAACAACATAAGGGAGCATTCTTCACCTACTGACCAACAACATAAGGGAGCATTCTTCACCTACTGACCACTAATGTAAGGGTGCGTTCTTTACCTACTGACCAACAACATAAGGGAGCAGTCTTCTGTCTACTGACCACCAACATAAGGGTACAATCTCCACCTATTGACCACCAACATAAGGGAGAATTCTTCACCTACTGACCACCAGCATTAAGGAAGCATTCTTTACCTACTGACTGCCAACATAAGGGAGCATTCTCCTCCTACTGACCACCAAGATGAGGAGGCATTCCTTCTTCTACTGATCACCAATATAAGGGAGCATTCTTCACCTACTGAACGCCAACATAAGGGACGCCAACAAAAGGGAGCATTCTCCTCCTACTGACCACCAACATAAGAGGGCATTCTTCTTTCTGCTGACCACCAATGTAAGGAGAATTCTTCCTCCTACTGACCAGCAATGTAAAGAGAATCCTTCCTCCTACTGACCACCAGTGTAAGGAGAATTTGTCCTACTGTCCACTAATGTAAGGGGACATTTTTCCTCCTACTTACCATCAACATAAGGGAGCAGTCTTCTGTATACGGACCACCAACATAAGGGTACAATCTCCACCTATTGACCAACAACATAAGGAAGCATTCTTCACCTACTGATCAACAATATAAGGGAGCATTTTTCCTTCTACCCACCACCAACATAAGGGAGCATTCTCTTCCTACTGATCACCAACATAAGGGAGCATTCTTCACCTACTGACCACTAATGTAAGGGAGCGTTCTTTACCTACTGAGCGCCAACATAAGGGAGCATTCTCCTCCTACTGACCGCCAACATAAGGCAGCATTCTCCTCCTACTGACCGCCAACATAAGGGAGCATTCTTCACCTACTGACCACCAACAAGAGGATGCATTCTTTCTTCTATTGACCACCAATGTAAAGGGACATATTTCCTCCTACTAATCTACAACCTAAGGTAGCATACTCCACCTACAGACCACCAAAACAAGGGAGCAATCCAACTTCTACTGACTACAAGTGTAAGGAGAATTCTTCATTCTACTGACCACCAATGTAAGGAGAGTTCTTCCTCCTACTGACCATCGATGTAAGGGGACATTTTTCCTCTTACTTACCAACAACATAAGGAAGCAGTGTTCTGTCTACTGACCCCCAACATAAGGGAGAATTTTTCTTCCTACTAATCATCAGCATAAGGGAGCGTTCGTCACCGCTGGTTGAGACTATAATAAGCTTAGTCCAAACACATTGGGTAGACATGGTCCTCCATAGTCACACAATCAGGAAGCTGGTTCACAGCAATGACTAGGCATCTGTACAGTGGCTGAATAGGGCTACAAAGATCAACAGCCCTGATATGGGAAAAAATAAGAAAAAATGGTCATTGTTTATGGTATACAGAGCATGGTGCAAGCTATAGGCTCTATCTATAACATATTTGCTGTGCACATTTTTCATGCATTCACACAGCCACTACAAATAATCCGTATTTTATGTCCTATGTGTATTTCCTATGATTGGCAGCTCTATCTAGTGGCCATAATGCGTTACATTCCTGATTGTGGTATTTTAGGAAAATATAGCATTTCGGTCACTAGATGGAGCTGACGATCATAGGAAATAAACATATTACACAAATTATGGGAACGAATTAGGTTGTAATAAATATCCCCCCTCCCCCATGTCATCCATGACAGGTTTTATATCTACTTTATATGAGATGAAAACCTAAATCCTTCAGATATTGGCACCCCTATATTGGAACTATTAGCAAGTATTAAATGGATCAGATTAATATAATCAAAACGCCCTAGAAACTATAGGAATGTGAATTTATAGCTTAGACCAGTGGTGGAAGTATTTGAAATATGTAGGTAGACTAGATCAAAGGAATGTATCAATGTGTAATTCTGAATTACATCAGAAGTTGCTTCGTAACTAATCAGGCGTGTGTCTGGCTGAAGGCTGGGGAGAGGTTGACAGATTCCCACATTTGATGATATTTAGCCATAAGCTTAGAGAAAGCAGTCACTATAATCTTATATAATTGTGCTCAAAAGCTGGCCTCCCCTGGCAGAAATTATGAACTTTTGGCATTGGTACTGAAAATATGATGGATCGGCCAAAAAAATTGTCTTTTAATTAAGGATAGTGATCATATGAAGCCGTTTATTATCACATACAGTTGCAAGAAAAAGTATGTGAACCTCTTGGGATTACGTGGAGTTTTGCATGAATTGGGCATAAAATGTGCTCTGAACGTCATCTAAGTCACAACAATAGAAGAACACAGTCTGCTGAACATAATACTACACAAACATTAGATGTTGCCATGGTTTAATTGCACATAACATGTAAACATTCACAGTGCAGGGAGGAAAAAGTATGCGAGGCCCTAGCTTAATGACTTCTCCCAGAGCTAATTGGAGCCAGGAGTGAGCCAACCTTGACTCCAATCAGTGTGATGATATTGGATGTGTTGCTGACAGCTGTCCTGCCCTTAAAAAACACACACCTGTTTTGGATTTACTGGTTTCAAGAAGCACTGTCTGATGTGAACCATGCCTCGCAGAAAAGAGCTCTCAGAAGACCTACGATCAAGAATTGTTGACTTGCATGAAGCTGGAAAGGGTTACAAAAGTATCTCCAAAAGCCTTGATGTTCATGTGTCCACGGTAAGACAGACTGTCTACAAATGGAGAAAGTTTAGCACTGTTGCTACTCTCCCTAGGCGTGGTCGTCCTGTAAAAATGACTGCAAGAGCACAGCGCAGAATGCTGCATGAGGTAAAGAAGAATCGTAGAGTGTCAGCTAAAGACCTACAGAAATCTCTGGCACATGCTAACATTTTTGTTGACACATCTACAATAAGGAAAACATTAAACAAGAATGGAGTACATGGGAGGACACCACGGAGGAAGCCATTGCTGTCCAAAAAGAATATTGCAGCACGTTTGAAGTTTGCAAAAGAGCACCTGGATGTTCCACAGCACTACTGGCAAAATATACTGTGGACAGATGAAACCAAGATTGAGTTGTTTGGGAAGAACACACAACACTATGTGTGGAGAAAAAAAGGCACAGCACACCAACATCAAAACCTCATCCACACTGTGAAACATGGCGGAGGGAGCATCATGGTTTGGGGCTGCTTTGCTGCCTCAGGGCCTGGACGGATTGTTGTCATTGATGGGAAAATGAATTCCAGAGTTTATCAAGACATTTTGCAGGAAAACGTACGACCATCTGTCCGCCAACTGAAGCTCCGCAGAGGATGGGTGATGCAACAGGACAATGACCCAAAGCATACAAGTCATTCAACAAAACAATGGCTGCAACAGCACAGAATACGCCTTCTGGAGTGGCCCAGTCAGAGTCCTGACCTCAACCCCATTGAAATGCTGTGGCATGACCTTAAGAGAGCGATTCACACCAGACATCCCAAGAATATTGCTACACTGAAACAGTTTTGTGAAGAGGAGTGGTCCAAAATGACTCCAGATCGTTGTGCAGGTCTGATCTGCAACTACAGGAAACGTTTGGTTGAGGTTATTGCTGCCAAAGGAGGGTCAACCAGTTATTAAGTCCAAAGGTTCACATACTTTTTCCTCCCTGCACTGTGAATGTTTACATGTTATGTGCAATTAAACCATGGCAACATCTAATGTTTGTGTAGTATTATGTTCAGCAGACTGTGTTCTTCTATTGTTGTGACTTAGATGACGTTCAGAGCACATTTAATGCCCAATTCATGCAAAACTCCAGGTAATCCCAAGGGGTTCACATACTTTTTCTTGCAACTGTAGTTGTTTGGCTCCTTTTTAAATCCTAATGATACTATAAATCATCCAAATGGCCCTCTCCTGGAATGTTTGGCCTTGGTACAGACACACAAGGTGACACACATAGGTTACAATGGCAATAAAAGGTTCATTTCCCACATCTGTGGCTTCTTAATTTGCAGTTGGTGTCTGTGTATACAGTATGTATAGAACCATGCTCCAGACCATGTTAAGGAAGAGTATGCTTCTATCAAGCCCACAATTTCCTGACTTGACATACCGACAGCCTTCTTTAGATATGCCTGCACCCCACTCTTCAGAAACCTCCCTTTAGGATCCTCAGAGACAGATGATCAAGCAGAGCACCTAATTCAGGAAGAATTAGTGGGCTCTGGGCTACAAACATTTGATGATCGCCCTGAGAACTATTGGGCATGGAAAACATCTTTCCAGGGCATCAGCAGAGATCTTAATCCTAGGCCAGAGAGGAGCTAGATCTGCTACCAAAGTGGCTTGGACCAGAGTAATCTCGACAGGCCAAGAGAATTAGGTCTGTACATATTCATAATCGAGCCACTGGGGTTAAAATGGTATGGCAGAGATTGGAGGACTATTATGGCAGCCCTGAAGCTATTGAAAATCTCTAACAAAGGTAATCTAAAGTTAAGAGAATTTGGTGACATGTTTCTGGAGCTCAGTGCAGCCAAGTCTGAAGGCCATTTACCATGTCTGAGATACCTAGGCAAAGCAGGGAGGAAGACGAATCTACCCCATCAACTTTTTTTTTAATCCACGGTGGTGCACAAAAAACAAAATCCTGTAAGTGAACAAAAAAGGTACAAGTGTAAACCTACTCAAAAAGGTCACTTAAGGGTTTGCTTTTTCCACCCCTTCAAGGGGTAAGACTTCTCTCTGAACCCTTGTGGCACAAAGCTCCTGACAGGGACAAGGTTTCAAACTTGGTCCACCTAGCCAAAAGGCCTGGCGGACCCCTCTCCTCATAGCCAGCTGAAGCTGACCACCGAGTACTAGGTCGAGGGGTTCTCCCGAAAAGGGGCCCCACCCAGGTTCGGGGGAGGAAATAACCTGCTGGCCAAACATCCTCCCACTTGACTTCAGGGCAGGCCTGAGGACCCACACCCTCCATCCAGTGAGAAAAAAAAACACACACATAAATGAAAGGTGACAAAAACGTGAGCAGGAAAACAAGATTTAAATAAATAAATGGTCATGCAGTTGTGCACAGGCTAGGCTCCAAGCTTAGCCAAAAGGCCTAGCCCTAAATGGCGCAGTGCAGAGAAAAGGTTTTTGGTACTGTGACCATGTGGCATTTCACACTGTGGGGTCCCACACCCAAGTGTCACTAAGAACACCCCTGAGGTGACCACTCCCTCTGGGCACAGACACCGCGGACTTTCTGCCTTCCCAACCCATGGTCAGAGAAGGTAAACCTATTCCATTCCAAACCATGAAGAACAAAGCCCATCCAGTTTTCCCGGGGGCCTTCAAAGCCCCCATCCAACCAATATAGATACAGTCAGCCATGCCTACCTAAGCACAATAACTACGGCGTAGCATGCCTACAGGACACTGATAAGAACAGATTTATTTTTAAGTCCGTGGAGGTGCGAAAAAACTAAAACCCATAAGTGAACAAAAAATGTGCAAGTGCGAAACACCAACACAAAAAAGTGCACTTAGGGGTGTGCGCTACACTGATCACCCAGGGAGCAAGGCACCTGACAGGGACAAAGAGTTTCCAACATGGTCCACCTAGCCAGAATGCCTGGCGGTCCCCTTTCCTAGTAGCTAGACGAATTCAACCACCAAGTGTTAGGCCAGGGAGCTCTCCCGAAGAAAGACCCCCCCCCTCCAGGAACAGGGGAGGAAGAAACCTAAGGTCCACACATCCTCCCCCTAGACACCCTCCATCCAAGCGAGAAAAAAAACCCATAACTGACAGATGACAAAACAGTGGAAATAAATAAATAAGTGGCCGTGCAATAGTGCACTGGCTAGGCCCGGAGGCCTGTAGCAAAAAATTGCCTTGGACTTAACTAAAAGGCGCAGTGCACAAAAAAAGTTTAGAGTAGTGACCATGTGCACTTTTCACACGTGGGATCCCACCCCCGTGTGTTACTAAGACCCCCCCCCCCCGGGCTGATCACTCCCAGGGGCACTGCTCCGTGGACTCTCTGCTCCTGGCCAGTGAAGTTAGATCCATTTGAATCAGGAGGAACTGGGCCCATCTGTATCAAGGTCCTACCTTTCCTCAGGGCTTGTGCTGCTCCATGTGCTGGCATCCATCTTAGGTCTGCAAAGCATTGTGGGATCCTTTATGCTTTCAGCCCTCTGCAGCTCCTCCCAGGAGGTGGCGGCTTATCACATTTAAGTCTGCTGTTTGCAGGTGTCCATTGCATTCGTAGCACAGCAGCAAGCTCCTGTTCAGTTAACTCTTTGCTCTCCTGGATACCGACTCGGCTTTGGCTAAGACTCCTCCTGGCTTCTGACCCCGGCTCTGGCGACCATTCTTCCTGGCTTCTGACCCCAGCTTTGGCTACGATTCCCGCTGGTTCTCGACTTGATTATCCTGGAAGACGACCTCGGCAGGAGAACTTCTGTCCTACCAAGTCATCCATTGTTGCTGTCGGACTTGCATAGACTCTTGCCTTGTTTCTGTGTAAATAAACCTACCTTTAATTGCACCTCCTTGTGTGTCTGGCTCCTCGCTCCTTGACAATCTGGTTTTCCCAGAGGAATTACTACAGTGCCCAAACAGCCTATGAACGCCCAGGTTTCTCTTGCAGCCGATACTGACCTTCAGAGTCCCCATCATACCAGCAGGGGAACTATACAGCCAGCCAACCTCACCAAAAAGCAAGAATGACGGCATAGCTCCCCTACTGGATACTGATAACAACAGATTTTTTTTTTAAGTATGCGGAGGTGCGAAAAAAACGAAAAACAAGTGGAAAACACAAACACAAAAAAGTGCACTTAGTGATGTGCTTTAGTCCACCCCCCGAAGGGGTAGGACCTCTACCCTGATCCCCCGGGGCATAAGGCTCCTGACAGGAACAAAGGTTTCCACATGGTCCACCTAGCTAAAAGGCCTGGTGGACCCCTTTGGCTAGCCGAAGACGACCACCAAGTACTAGGTCAGAAGGCTCTCCCGAAGAGAGACCCCCCCCGGGGACAGGGGAGGAAGGAACCTAATGGCCATAGATCCTCTCCCTAGACTTTCAGGGCAGGCCCAAGGACCCACTCCCTCCATCCTAGTGAGAAAAAAAAACACACACATAAATGAAAGGTGACAAAAACGTGAGCAGGAAAACAAGATTTAAATAAATAAATGGTCATGCAGTTGTGCACAGGCTAGGCTCCAAG
The DNA here is from genome assembly GCF_062004578.1 of Staurois parvus. Taxonomy (NCBI): domain Eukaryota; kingdom Metazoa; phylum Chordata; class Amphibia; order Anura; family Ranidae; genus Staurois; species Staurois parvus. Next base: position 30,779 of record NW_028319379.1, read on the forward strand.
CTTAGCCAAAAGGCCTAGCCCTAAATGGCGCAGTGCAGAGAAAAGGTTTTTGGTACTGTGACCATGTGGCATTTCACACTGTGGGGTCCCACACCCAAGTGTCACTAAGAACACCCCTGAGGTGACCACTCCCTCTGGGCACAGACACCGCGGACTTTCTGCCTTCCCAACCCATGGTCAGAGAAGGTAAACCTATTCCATTCCAAACCATGAAGAACAAAGCCCATCCAGTTTTCCCGGGGGCCTTCAAAGCCCCCATCCAACCAATATAGATACAGTCAGCCATGCCTACCTAAGCACAATAACTACGGCGTAGCATGCCTACAGGACACTGATAAGAACAGATTTCTTTTTAAGTCCGTGGAGGTGCGAAAAAACTAAAACCCATAAGTGAACAAAAAATGTGCAAGTGCGAAACACCAACACAAAAAAGTGCACTTAGGGGTGTGCGCTACACTGATCACCCGGGGAGCAAGGCACCTGACAGGGACAAAGAGTTTCCAACATGGTCCACCTAGCCAGAATGCCTGGCGGTCCCCTTTCCTAGTAGCTAGACGAATTCAACCACCAAGTGTTAGGCCAGGGAGCTCTCCCGAAGAAAGACCCCCCCCCTCCAGGAACAGGGGAGGAAGAAACCTAAGGTCCACACATCCTCCCCCTAGACACCCTCCATCCAAGCGAGAAAAAAAACCCATAACTGACAGATGACAAAACAGTGGAAATAAATAAATAAGTGGCCGTGCAATAGTGCACTGGCTAGGCCCGGAGGCCTGTAGCAAAAAATTGCCTTGGACTTAACTAAAAGGCGCAGTGCACAAAAAAAGTTTAGAGTAGTGACCATGTGCACTTTTCACACGTGGGATCCCACCCCCGTGTGTTACTAAGACCCCCCCCCCCGGGCTGATCACTCCCAGGGGCACTGCTCCGTGGACTCTCTGCTCCTGGCCAGTGAAGTTAGATCCATTTGAATCAGGAGGAACTGGGCCCATCTGTATCAAGGTCCTACCTTTCCTCAGGGCTTGTGCTGCTCCATGTGCTGGCATCCATCTTAGGTCTGCAAAGCATTGTGGGATCCTTTATGCTTTCAGCCCTCTGCAGCTCCTCCCAGGAGGTGGCGGCTTATCACATTTAAGTCTGCTGTTTGCAGGTGTCCATTGCATTCGTAGCACAGCAGCAAGCTCCTGTTCAGTTAACTCTTTGCTCTCCTGGATACCGACTCGGCTTTGGCTAAGACTCCTCCTGGCTTCTGACCCCGGCTCTGGCGACCATTCTTCCTGGCTTCTGACCCCAGCTTTGGCTACGATTCCCGCTGGTTCTCGACTTGATTATCCTGGAAGACGACCTCGGCAGGAGAACTTCTGTCCTACCAAGTCATCCATTGTTGCTGTCGGACTTGCATAGACTCTTGCCTTGTTTCTGTGTAAATAAACCTACCTTTAATTGCACCTCCTTGTGTGTCTGGCTCCTCGCTCCTTGACAATCTGGTTTTCCCAGAGGAATTACTACAGTGCCCAAACAGCCTATGAACGCCCAGGTTTCTCTTGCAGCCGATACTGACCTTCAGAGTCCCCATCATACCAGCAGGGGAACTATACAGCCAGCCAACCTCACCAAAAAGCAAGAATGACGGCATAGCTCCCCTACTGGATACTGATAACAACAGATTTTTTTTTTAAGTATGCGGAGGTGCGAAAAAAACGAAAAACAAGTGGAAAACACAAACACAAAAAAGTGCACTTAGTGATGTGCTTTAGTCCACCCCCCGAAGGGGTAGGACCTCTACCCTGATCCCCCGGGGCATAAGGCTCCTGACAGGAACAAAGGTTTCCACATGGTCCACCTAGCTAAAAGGCCTGGTGGACCCCTTTGGCTAGCCGAAGACGACCACCAAGTACTAGGTCAGAAGGCTCTCCCGAAGAGAGACCCCCCCCGGGGACAGGGGAGGAAGGAACCTAATGGCCATAGATCCTCTCCCTAGACTTTCAGGGCAGGCCCAAGGACCCACTCCCTCCATCCTAGTGAGAGAAAAACACACACAAAAGTGAAAGGTGACAAAACGTGGGAGAAAAAATTTAATAAATAAGTGGCCGTGCAATTGTGCACTGGCTAGGCCCTGAAACCCATAGCAAAAAAGTGAAGTGCAGAAAAATTGTTTAGAACAGTGACCATGTGCACTTTTCACACTTGGGATCCCACCCCCATGTGCTACTAAGAGCACCCCTGAGGCTACCACTCAGGGGGCACTGCTCCGCGGACTCTCTGCCTCCCCGTCCCCTGGCCAGACAAGGTAGATCCGTTCAAATCAGGAGGAACTGGGTCCCTCCAGTTTTCCTAGAGGAATCACTCCCGAGCCCCAACAGCCTGTGGGCACCTCGGTTTCTCTTCCAGCCGGTACTAGCCTTTGGAGCCCCCATCATACCAACAGAGGTACTATACAGCCAACCAGGGGCGGACTGACCATTTGGAAACTCGGGCACTGCCCGAGGGCCCGGGGTCAGTAGGGGGCCCCATGAGATGCCCCTGGTACCTTTTTCATAGGCTTTTATTGAGTTTGGGCAAGGGCACAGGGGCCACATGATCCCCTATTGCCCGGGGGCCCCATGAATTGTCAGTCCGCCCCTGCAGCCAACTATCCTTGCAAAAAAGCAAGAATGACAGCACTGGACACTGAAAAGAACAGATTTTCTTTTTTTTTAAGTCCGCGAATGTGCAAAAAACGAAAAAACCCGTAAGTGTTCACAAAAAACGCGCAAGTGCAGAACACAAACACAAAAAAGTGCACTTAGGGGTGTGCTTTGTCCACCCCCTGAAGGGGTTGGATCTCTACCCTGATCCCCCGGGGCACGAAGCTCCTGACAGAGACAAGGTTCCCATTTGGTCCACCTAGCCAAAAGGCCTGGCGGACCCCGTTCCTTGTGGCCAGCCGAAGCCAGCCACCAAGTACTAGGTAAGGGGGCTCTCCTGAAGAGAAAACCGAACAGATTTTTTTGATTGAAAAGATACTTTTATTACAGAAGTATAAAAAACAACATGATACTTGTAATCGGGGTACATCTCACCCTATACTGCAACGCAGCGCACCACATTGCAATACAGTTCCAAGCATACGATAAATACATTCAGAAATAAATACATTCGCTCAGCGGTATGATGCCTGACGTGATGTGCGTGGAGGATGAATCCCCAGACCAACACGTCATGCATAACGCCGCTTACCCCGAAACCATAGCATCCTAATACACAATACATTTCCTAATATCACTAAGTCATGCAAAAACGAAAAACCGAACGTTACAATCTACAATAGGCATCGGGTGTGTGGGGGGGGAAGGGGAAAAAGGGGGAAAACACAGGCCCGAAGCCTTATTGAAGGGACAAAGACACGCAAGGGGGAGTAGGGGGAAGGGGAGATCTTCAGACGTCCTCTTCCTCCTTAAAGTCCATCAAGGTATAGTCTCTGAGCAGACTGAGAATCAGTCTGCGGCAGTCCTCAATGGACATCCTCTCCCGCTGGTGGATGAGGTGCTTCCTGGCGCACCATAAAGTGTCCTTGAAACAACACAGCACCCGCCAGGCGCCGTCAATGTCCTCCAGAGAAAAAGTTCCACAGAATAGTCCATTCAACACCCCAAAGTGAGTGATGGCTGTCTGTGGTACAAAGTCCTTGAGTTCAGGTTCCAGGGCCCCCAACAGGGCCTGAGCAAAAGAGCACTCCCAGAAAACGTGGTGAGACGTTTCCTCATGGATGATGCAGAAGGGGCAGTGTCTGTATCTGCTCAGGTTCCTGGCATGCATAAATGTCCTGAGAGGCAACCCCCCTTGGATTGCCATCCATGCCAGGTCTTTGTGCCTGTTGGTGAGAATGTTGGAAGAAACATTCCTCCAGACCACCTTGCAGGTGTCTGAAGGCAGGCCTGGAACCGACTCCAGAATGTCACTTGCTCTGATGAGCTTGTAGATTATCTTTGGTTTCCACAAGTCAGGCTTGACTCCTTGTAGCCCCTGCTCCCTGATGAACTTGAAGGTATCCAAGTAGTACCAAGGGGTGTCCCAGTTGTAGGGGATGGAACTGTCCCAAGTGTCCCACCCGAGGGACCTCCAGAGAGGCAACAGGAAGAAGCGAGACATTGCGTTGGGCAAAGTTCTGCGGATGCAGTTGCAGGCAAAGAACACCCTCAGTTGGGTGGCGATGTCGGGCACGCCCTTACCGCCCTTGAGGGGTTCCTTGAACATGACTGCCCGCTTCACTCTGTCCATCTTGGAGCCCCAGATGAAGTGAAACACCGCCCTGGTGATGGCCTTACAGGTGTTGACCCGTGGGGGCCAGGCCTGGGCGAGGTACTGCAACACAGGGAGAATCTCGCTGCCGAGTACCAGTGTCTTCCCTTCGATGGTGAGGTGTCTGAGGCTCCAAAGTCCAAACCTTTGTCTCATCTTCGACAGTCTCTCCTCCCAAGACTTCAGGGCTGCGCCCTCGGCACCAAACCAAACTCCCAGAATTTTCATGAAGTCTGTCTTGATGCCAAAGGGCATGGATGCAGAAGAAGGCAGGAACCACCGCATGACTTCCGCCTTCCCGCAGTTGACTTTTGCCCCCGAAGCTTGGCCGAAGTCCTTGCAGGTCTGGACGAGCAGGTCGATGGAGCGCTGGTTGGCACAGAACACCGTCACGTCGTCCATGTAGAGCGAGCACTTCACTTCCCTTCTGTCTGGTCCCAGTGCGGTGATTCCCCCGATCTCTGGATTCTGTCTGATGCATTCGGCGAAGAGCTCTATACAGCAAACAAAAAGCAGAGGTGAAAGAGGGCAGCCTTGTCTGACCCCGGAGAGGACCGGGAAGGGGTCAGTTTTCCAGCCGTTCACCTGCACGGAACTGCAAATATCGTTATACATAATATCCACATACGAACAAAACATTTCCCCGAGACCAAACCTGCGCAGGGCTCTGCACATAAACCCATGGGAGACACGGTCAAAGGCCTTTTCCTGATCAAGACTGACCAGGGCTGCGTGCACACGGCGGTCCTTGATGTATTGGACCGTGTCCCGGACAAGCGGTAGGCTGTCCGCAATCCTGCGGCCAGGAATGCCGCAAGTCTGATCCGGGTGGATGATCTGTCCGATGACAGCCTTCAGCCTGTTCGCCATGACTTTGGCGAGGATCTTGTAGTCCACATTCAGGAGAGAGATGGGACGCCAATTTTTCAAGTCACATCTCTCCCCCTTACGCTTGTACAGGATCGTGATCATCCCCTCCCTCAACGAAGGAGGCATCCTGCCCTCCACCACCATCTCCTCGTACAGCTCGAGCAGGTCCAGGCCCACGAGGTCCCACAGCGCTACATAGAGCTCCGCTGGGAGACCGTCGCAGCCCGGGGTCCTGCCCCGCCTAAAGGATTTAGCGGCAGAGTGCAGTTCCTCCAACGTCAAGGGGGCGTTGGTGGCCGACAAACCTGCAGCATCAATAGCGTTAGAGATACCTGACAAGAATCTGTCGGCTGCTGACGTGTTTGTTTCTTTGGGGGAGTAGAGGTCGGTGTAGTAGTCGCTGACCACTTCCATCACGGCCTCCTTCCCCTTCTGGAGTGTTCCAGTCTTGTCGCGCAGCTCCGACAGGGGTGTGTGTCCTGAGTGGAGTTTCCTGAAAAAGAAAGAGTTACACTTCTCACCTTTCTCTAGATGCTCCACCTTGGCACGGAAGACAATGTGCCTGGATTCTTCCTCAAAGTGCTTTTTCAAGCTCTTCTTGGTGTCCTCCAGGTCTTGCCTCACGTCCCAGCCACAGAGATGAAGGTCCAGCAGGGACTGCAGCTGACGCTGCAGTCTCCTGAGTTCCCTCCTCCTGGCACACACTTGCTGGCGTCCCCTGGCCTGAAAGAAGCTGCGCAGCTTGACTTTCACGAACTCCCACCAGTCGCTTACCTTGGGAAAGAAAGACTTCTCCTCCTGCCAGGCACCGTAGGTTTCCCTGAGCTCCTCTAGCAGTTCCTCATCGTCCAGCAGGGTGCAATTCAGCTTCCAGGAGCCCGGGCCCAGGGCAAAGCCCTCTCCCAGGTCACCCCGAAACTGAATGGCCCTGTGGTCAGAGAAAAAGCAGGGAACCATGGTGAACCCGCGGTGCCTGACTGCCCTGGAGGTGAGCACAAAGTCAATCCTGGAACGCACAGATCCGTCGGGACGGCTCCATGAGTAGTTCACGGAGCCGCGCCCCACAGATCCCACGGCGTCCTGCAGGGAAGCCTCCGCAATCACCTCCCGGAGCAGCTTCGAGGTGGCATCGAGTTTTGCGTACATGCTGGAGCTACGCCCGTCCTCCTCTATCGGAGAGTTAAAATCACCGCCGATCACTACTGTTCTCGTTGTGACGAGTTGCGTCCGCAGGGTTTGGAAAAGCTCCAGCCACGCGTTCTTCTCCGGGGAGGCGTACACGTTGATGAGCCTAACGGGCTCCCCCGCCCACAGGCGGCCACAGACGAGCTCATGGACGGAGTCAACAGTGAAACGTCCTCCCCTGATAAGAACCGCTACCCCTGCAGACTTGCAATCGCCACCCCCAGACCAGTAGGAGGGACCATGGGTCCACTGGGAGGACAAATGAGTGTACCTCCTCAGAGGGGGAAGGGCGCACTCCTGAAGCATGTAGACATCACTCTGCTGTGTGGAGAGAAAGGTCAGCACAGTCTGCCTCCTAGACGCATCCTTGATGCTCCTCACATTAATGGAAAAGATAGAGATCTCAGCCATCATGGGAAAGAGATGAAGGGGTTAGTCGGCAGGGGCTGTGCTTACCTCCCCTGGAGAGGGGGGGTGACCTCTGCAGCCTGACCAGTGTCCTGGCTTAGTCCGATCTGGTTGAGGACCTCGTTGAGGACCTCATCGAAGTCGGTGGAGAGATCTGGCTCCGACCGGGTCAGAGTCATCTCTTCTTCCACCTCTTCCTCTTCCTCCAGTGTGTCGAGGTCCTCCCCCACGGGGTCGGGACCTGCAGGATTCTGGAGGACAGCAGGCCGTTTGGTGGTGGAGGAGGGGTCCTCCGCTGCCGGGCTGGCCTGCTCCTTCTTCCGCTTCCTGTTCCCCGCCACAGAGCTGCTGACGGGGGTGGCAGGGGGAAGGGGCGGGAAATCCTCCTGTGAAGACAGGTCAGGGGGGGTGGAACCGGGCCCGGGAGGGGTGGGGCAGGGGGGCAAGGGGCAGGGGGGCAGGAGGGCAAGGGGCAGGGGGAGCAGGGTCCAGGGGGGGGCGGCCTCCGACACCGGAGGGGTAGGGGGGGCTGGGGTGGGGGGAGGGGTGGGGGGTTCCTCTTACCTGGGTCCTTCTGAGGTTTCTGTGGTGGTGGTTTAGCAGGGCCCTTGCTCAGGGCCCCCGCATACGTCCTGCTTCTCTCTGGGCAGTCCCTGTAGACGTGCTCTGACCGTCCACAGAGGTTGCAGGTTTTGGACCTCGGGCAATCCTTGGTCTCATGGCCTGAAGCCCGGCAGAACCTACAAGAGAGCACATGGCAATCCTTTCCGCACCTGCGGCATGACTGGGGTTGATCGGGGTAGTGTAGGAGTCCTGCGGATGCTCCCAGGGAGAAGCACTGTTGCAGGTGTTGGAGGTCTCCAGCAGGTCGATCTCTCAGCAACCTGCAAAACACGGCCCACTTACCTGTCCAGAAGCCGTTGGTGTCTAGTATCCGGACTGGGTCCTTCAACACGACACAGAACCTCTGGAGATAGGTAGCGATATCTCTACCGGGGACGTGAGGGTTCCTCATAGACACCGTTATCCGCCTTTTGTCCCTTTGAATGGGAGAATTCGCAAGAAACTTGCGGAAAGGGGAATCGGGCCCAGAGGTCTTCACCATCTCCCAGTACCTTCTGCAGACCTGTAACGAGACAAAGGTTATGAAGAAGATACCTTTCACGAAGGACTGCACCGACAGGGTCTCTGCCTTGCTGAATCCTTGTTCCAGGAACATCTTCTTGCCGAAGACTTCCGGGGTCATGTCCGGGACTCTGCCTTCCACCTCTTTCAGCCGCAGCACGACTGTCTGCTTCATCCAGGGCTCCAGAGGGGGGAGACCTTCTGCAGGGCCGGAGCGTTCTGAGGTGGAGGTGGAGGCGGAGGGGGCTTCTCCCGGGGTCTTGGCAGGGGCGGTGGTCAGTGGCTTCTTGGCGGTTTGCTTGTTCTTCCCCATCTTGTCGCAGGGGAGTTCTCAGGAGGGCTTCCAAGAGATCTTCAGCGGATTCCTTCTCCTTCTTCTTCCTCGGCGGCTTCACTCTTGCTTAGCCTTTGAAAAGGCTATTGAGCGTCTACTGCCCGGAGGTAGTAACGCAGAGTGGGAAGGGGGGAAGATCACAAACTCGTTCTGTGTGGGGGCTAAGCCTCAAACCCAATAGCAGCAAGCAGGTGAAGCCGAATTTAATCGACGATCCTACCAGGCCGAGTAGAGGGTACCCCACACAGACCAAATGGCTGGGATAGATACAAGTGGTTCTCAACGTCCTAGCTGGAAGCAGGGACACCCCTAAAGGCAAGGTCGATACTACACTTGATCTTAGCCAAAAGGCCGAGAAGGGAGCCAAGTGTACGGAGATACATGCAGAAGGGATGAGGCCTGGGTCATGTTCCAAGATGACCTAACTGAGAGTTAGTGGGGCAGCAAAAACTAGCTGTCACCTTTTTTTTGCCGTGGTCACCAGAGGAAGAATTAAAACTTGAGTCTAATATGAGGCCACACTAAATGTATGTGATACAAGGTATCTGTATTGTTACTTGTATAAGCCAGTCATAGAATTAGCCAAGACATGGTAATATACTAGCTGTGGATAGACTTTTGTGAAAAAAAAAAAAAGACATGAAAAATGAGAAAGCAGGCAATGCTTAGGAGCGTAATGAGTGTAAAAGGGAAAAATGGAAATCTAGTTTAACCCCTTCGTGCCTAAGAGTAAAAAAAAACATTAATGCCTAAGGACAATTTAGCAACTTTAAAATGTGTTAGTAAAACATCATCACAGCTACTTTGTGGATCCAGGTGGATTATACTTTGTTTTTTATTTCAGGACAAACTGGGCTTTCATTTGTTGGCGAATGGTAATGGATATCTCCCAATTTTTTTTTTATTTTTGTTTTTGTTATCAACGGAAAACCGACCCAAAATAGTAAAAAAAATGATTACGTTTAGCTGTATATTTCTTGCTACTACCATAACCTATCACCAAAGAACAAACCAAAATAATTTCTCCAGCTCCTGACAATCGCAGGGATACCACATATGTGTATGTTAGTTATTGTTCGTACCCGTAGTAAGGCCTAGAAACAGTGCGCATTTTGCTTTTTTTTGTTCTATCCTACCTAAAATGCACCAACACAGGGGCGGACTGACAACTCATGGGGCCCCCGGGAAATACAGGCTCATGGGGCCCCTGTGTCCTTGCCCAAAATTAAAAAAAGCCTATGAAAAAGGTACCAGGGGCATCTCATGGGGCCTCCTACTGACCCCAGGTCCTTGGGAGTGCCCGAGTTTCCAAATGGTCAGTCCGCCCCTGTACCGACACTGACTGGCACTTATACTATTTTAAAAATGTAAAAAAAAAACGTGACCAAAAAAAAATTCTGACCCTGACCCCGACCTTGACCTAAACATTAACCCTGGCACTGACCTAGATCAAACCTTGACCCTGACCTTGACCTAGGTTTTTTTTTTTTTTGTTTATTTATGTTTTTAGTATTATTAATTTTTTTTTTTTTTACACCCATTTTTTTTCTCTTTGAAAGGAGAGAGAGATACAATGTATCTCTCTCCTCCATTCACGGAGAGAAAACGAGGGGGTGGGCTTCACAGTGACTGACGACTGTGATAGCCAATCAGAGGCTATCACAGCGATCGGGGGACCTGGTGATCGTTATTACGGAACCCGGGGCTCTTGATGAGACCCCGGTCTCTGTGCTGGGAGAGTGCCAATCGGTGCGCGCCTAGCACAAAGACAAGTACTCAAATATGCGGCTCCATGGCAAAAAAGTCCAGTCCAATGGGACCGCCAACTCAGAGACATTTTTTCTTCCAGTAACAAGACCGAATCAGTGTCATATTTATTTCCACTGACACCACCACAGGGACATTTTTTTCCTTTCAGTGGCACCACCAATTCAGGGACTTTTTTCACTTTCCAGCCCACCAACCCTCGGAAGTTTTTTTCTTTTCAGTAACACCATCGACTCAAGGGTTTTTTCCTTTCAGTGACACCACCAATTCAGGGACTTTTTTCCCTTTCCAGCCCAACAACCCTGGGAAGCTTTTTTCTTTTCAGTAACACCATCGACTCAAGGGTTTTTTCCTTTCAGTGACACCACCAATTCAGGGACTTTTTTCCCTTTCCAGCCCAACAACCCTGGGAAGCTTTTTTCTTTTCAGTAACACCATCGACTCAAGGGCTTTTTTTCCTTTCAGTGACACCAACGACTCAAGGGCTTTTTTTCCTTTCAGTGACACCAGCAACTCAGGGAAATGCTTTCATTTCAGTGACACCGCTAACGCAGGGAGATTTTTTCCTTTGCCACTGTAGCCCCATAATTGTGCACCAATTTTAAATAATTTAGCTGGCTGCAGTTTCCCATCTTCCCCTGATCACTGGATGACTTTACCCCGTCTCTGTTCACTCAGCAGATTTTGTTTAAATAGCTCCCTGATTGTCATCCAGTACGGGTTTATAGGAGGTGAAAACCTAAATCCAACAACACTCCTAGCACCGGCACTCCTATATTGTAACAATTGTCAAGTTTTGAGGGAATTAGATGAATATAATAAAAGAATCCTAGAAAGCAGAGAAATGTGAATTTACGGCCCCAACCGGGGGCGGCAGAACAGTTGTAAAATGTGCCGATAGATAAGATCAAATGAATGTAACAATGTGTGTTGTATAATTCTGAACTCACTCCCTAATTATTCAACACTTTGCCCAGCTGAAGGCTGGAGTGAGGCTCACAGATTCACACATTCGATGATATTAGTAAGCAGTCACTATGGCCTTATGTGATGAGTGATGAAGTCCCCCTCCCCTGATTATTGCAAAAGAAAAAAAAAAGGAATTTTCATTAAAGACTTGCTGGGAACCCGAAAAAAAACATATCAAAAAGCTGTAAGACTAGTTTTGTAACACACCAACAGATGGCAGCACAAGGCTGCAAGCACAGTCACAGGGAGTGCCGACCTTCATAAGTCAGTGTGGCAAAAGACATTATCCTACATCGGGAACCCTATTCATAGCCATTGATACATTTACCCCCAGTTGGAGGGAGAATCATATGAGGAGTGAAATTTCCAAATTGGAAAATTTTTGGATTTACTCTCTAAAAACTTTTACCCCCGTTTGGGCTCAGTATAGAATGAGATGTGAACGCCTTCATTAATAATGGTTAAGCACCCTCTGGTATATACAGGTGAAACTCGAAAAATTAGAATATCGTACAAAAGTTCATTTATTTCAGTGCAGCAACTTAAAAGGTGAAACTAATATATGAGACTCATTACATGCAAAGCAAGATAGTTCAAGCCGTGATTTGTCATCATTGTGATGATTATGGCTTACAGCTCATGAAAACCCCAAATCCACAATCTCAGAAAATGAGAATATTGTGAAAAGGTGGAATATTCTCGGCTCAAAGTGTCCCACTCTAATCAGCTCATTCAGCCATAACACCTGCAAAGGGTTCCTGAGCCTTTAAATGGTCTCTCAGTCTGGTTCAGTAGGAATCCCAATCATGGGAAAGACTGCTGACCTGACACCATCACTGACACCCTCCATAAAGAGGGAAAGCCTCAAAAGGTCATTGCAAAAGAAGTTGGATGTTCCCAAAGTGCTGTATCAAAGCACATTAATAGAAAGATATGTGGAAGGGAAAAGTGTGGAAGAAAAAGGTGCACAAGCAGCAGGGATGACCGCAGCCTGGAGAGGATTGTCAGGAAAAGGCCATTCAAAAGTGTTGGGGACTTTCACAAGGAGTGGACTGAGGCTGGAGTCAGTGCATCAAGAGCCACCACACACAGATGGATCCCGGACATGGGCTTCAACTGTCGTATTCCTCTTGTCAAGCCGCTCCTGAACAACAAACAACATCAGAAGCCTCTTACCTGGGCTAAAGAAAAACAGACCTGGTCTGTTGCTCAGTGGTCCAAAGTCCTCTTTTCTGATGAGAGCAATTTTTGCATCTCATTTGGAAACCAAGGACCCCGAGTATGGAGGAAGAATGGAGAGGCCCAAGGACCCCGAGTATGGAGGAAGAATGGAGAGGTCCAAGGACCCCGAGTATGGAGGAAGAATGGAGAGGCCCAAGGACCCCGAGTATGGAAGAAGAATGGAGAGGCCCAAGGACCCAGAGTATGGAGGAAGAATGGAGAGGCCCAAGGACCCCGAGTATGGAGGAAGAATGGAGAGGCCCAAGGACCCCGAGTATGGAGGAAGAATGGAGAGGCACAAGGACCCCGAGTATGAAGGAAGAATGGAGAGGCACAAGGACCCCGAGTATGGAGGAAGAATAGAGAGGCACACACTGCAAGATGCTTGAAGTCCAGTGTGAAGTTTCCACAGTCTGTGCTGATTTGGGGAGCCATGTCATCTGCTGGTGTTGGCCCACTGTGCTTCATTAAGTCCAGGGTCAACGCAGCCGCCTACCAGGAGATTTTGGAGCACTTCATGCTTCCTTCCGCAGACCAGCTTTATGGGGATGCTGACTTCATTTTCCGCCCACACTGCCAAAAGCACCAAAACCTGGTTCAATGACCGTGGGATTACTGTGCTTGATTGGCCAGCAAACTCGCCTGACCTGAACCCCATAGAGAATCTATGGGGCATTGCCAAGAGAAAGATGAGAGACATGAGACCGAACAATGCAGAAGAGCTGAAGGCCGCTATTGTAGCATCCTGGTCTTCCATAACACCTCAGCAGTGCCACAGGCTGATAGCTTCCATGCCACGCCGCATTGAGGCAGTAATTGCTGCAAAAGGGGCCCAAACCAAGTACTGAGTACATATGCATGCTTCTACTTTTCAGAGGTCCGATATTGTTCTATGTACAATCCGTGTTTTATTGATTGCATGGAATATTCTCATTTTCTGAGATTGTGGATTTGGGGTTTTCATGAGCTGTAAGCCATAATCATCACAATGATGACAAATCACGGCTGGAACTATCTTGCTTTGCATGTAATGAGTCTCATATATTAGTTTCACCTTTTAAGTTGTATTACTGAAATAAATGAACTTTTGCACAATATTCTAATTTTTTGAGTTTCACCCCTGCATATATATATATATATATTTCCCCTTTGTTTTAGTTTTCAATTTCTCTTTAATTTGTTGCATTTATTGAGTATTATATGTTTAAGTATTTAATGTTGGTATTAAAGTGTATTACTTGTTTCCAACACAAGATGGGGCTGTCTGTAGGCCTTTTTGCTCCATGCACACTGGGGATTTTAATAACGCTAGTAAAGTTAGCTGTTTAAAGTCACGTTAAAAATGTGAGTTTTTCAGCTTTTTTAGCATTTTTGTATTAGCATTTAACAGCGTTTTGCCGCATTTTTTTCACGTTTGCGGTTTTTAGCATTTTGTTTTTAGTTTTTTTTTACCACACAAAAAAATGTTTGCTTTGGTCAAAAAAAGTCCAAAAACACTGGTTTGCCACGTTTTGCCTTCTAATACCCACTATTTATGGTGTTAAATCATTTTTTTGTATTGTTTATTATTTTTATAGTGCAATAAAAAAATATTTTTGTCTGTTTATTCCGTGTGCTTTTATATGTATTAGGTTTTTCTATTTGGGGGGCCTACGTTTGGTGTTTTGGAGGGCAGTTGCCACCGGTTTGGTCCTAGTTGGCCCCAGTCGGTTAATCCTACTTCCTGTCCGATTATGCTGTTCCGTAAGTCAAGTGGAGAGGTGGGCTCTCCCTATTTATAAGGTGCGACGTCGCACGTTGACCATGCCCCTGACGACGTCCTCTGTATGACAAAACGCGTAGGGTTGAGCTACGATTCATGACGTTATCACACACCGGATCGTGGCCATTTTGTTGGAAGGATGCATTACATTGATATGCCGGTAAGTAACTGTAAGTGCAATACTTTGAATAAGCCAAAATACTTTTCTAATTTACTACGCTATCAGCGGTTACTCTTTCTGTGGTATTTACTGCTTGGGGAGTCATCTGCCATCTGAGATCTCATTCTTTAGAGGATATCTCGTATACAATCTGGATCTTCTGGGAGACTTATTTGGAAGCCTGTGGTACAGCTGCTTGGCCTGATAACTGTGCTATATGACCAATCCTTCGGTGGTCAAATTCTTTGGTAAGAGACTGTGTGATTGGCTGGAAGCTGAAGGACTTTCTCTTTTCTTTGGTCTGCGGTTTCACTAAGCATCAGCACTTCCAGGCTTTTGTGGACTTTTATATAGATCCTCGTGATAATATGTGTGTGTTATTTGCACATAATTATTCCACCTTTGGTGGGGGACTGAGTTTAATTTCTAAAAATTCCAAAAACAACCTCCTGCGCTTAAATGGAATCCTATCCTTCAAAAGCTGCCGACACCAAACTTATGCTGATGAAGTCACGAGGTGGGCGTGGCGCAACACGTCGGGTGACCCTGATGAAGTCACGAGGTGGGCGTGGCGCAACGCGTCGGTAAGTGGGGAGGAGCTTCCGGTGACGTCATTTCCGGCGTGGGGGCAAATAGGAATGTGTTTGTCACTTTTTTCACTAAATATTCCATGTGAGGGAATTCACGTATGACACAACTATTTTATTATTTATGTATTGATTTATCACCTTGGATATATATATGTAGGGGATGTATATAGAGTTTGTGCATTTTAACACGTAATTTGTTAGTATTATTAGCGCTACACTATTTATTTTAATTGGGTTTAATTTCTGTTACTGTCATTATATTTGTTTGAAAACGCTACACTGATTATTTTGTTTGTATTATTTTCTGCCTATTGATTGTGTTAGCTGTTTTTTTGGGGCTGACACCTAAACGCAGGTGTAATTTTTTCTTCCTGTGTATATCGGGGGCTGTGCAACTGGTGCTCTTCTGACCACATCTGCTACTTCATCGTGGAGAGCAAGTTAGAACAAAGAGCTTCTAAAGAAATTATAATAGTGCCGCGTTCCATTGACAAAAAAAAGTTTTGATTCCAAAAAACAAAATTTATTGACCAAAACTAATTTTGGGTCCAAATACAATATCACTTTTACAAAATAAAGTGTCCATAGTCCGTGACTTCACACTCTTTCGGGTGATATAACAGAAATGATTTGTGTTCAGTCCACCAATAATGAGTTGTTACAGTCAGGAGCGGATTGACAACTCATGGGGCCCCCGGGCAATAGGGGATCATGAGGCCCCTGTGTCCTTGCCCAAACTCAGAAAAGCCTATGAAAAAGGTACCAGGGGCATCTCATGGGGCCCCCCCTACTGACCCCGGGCCCACGGGCAGTGCCCGAGTTTCCAAATGGTCAGTTCGCCCCTGGTTACAGTTTGTGGCATTGGTGCAGTAAAGGCTTCTTTCTGGCACCTCCACCATGCAGCTCATTTTTGTTCAAGTGTCATCATATTGTGCTCCTTCAAAACAACCACACTGTCTTTTTCCAGAGCAGCCTGGATTTCTTTTGAGGTTCCCTGTGGGGTTTCCCTTTGTATCCCGAACAATTCTTCTGGCAGTTATGGCTGCAATCTTTCTTGGTCTACCTGACCTTGGCTTGGTATCAAGAGATCCCCGAACTTTCCACTTCTTAATAGGTGATTTAACAGTACTGATTGGCATATGCAAGGCTTTGGACATCTTTTTATGTCCTTTTCCATCTTTATAAAGTTCCATTACCTTGTTACCAGGGGCGGACTGACCATTTGGAAACTCTAGCACTGCCCGAGGGCCCGGGGTCAGTAGGGGGCTCCATGAGATGCCCCTGGTACCTTTTTCATAGGCTTTTTTGGGTTTGGGCAAGGACCCTATTGCCCGGGGGTCTCATGAGTTGTCAGTCCACCCCTGGTGACACCACCAATTCAGGGACTTTTTCCCCTTTCCAGCCCATCAACCCTGGAAAGCTTTTTGCTTTTCAGTAACACCACAGACTCAAGGGCATTTTTTCCTTTCAGTGACACCACCGACACAGAGGCTTTTTTTCTTTTCATTGACTCTACTGACACAGGGACTTTTTTTCCTTTCAATGACACCAGCAACTCAGGGACATGCTTTCATTAAAGTGACACTGCTAACACAGGGACATTTTTTCCTTTGCCACTGTAGCCCCATAATTGTGCACCAATTTTAAACAATTTAGTTGGCTGCAGTTTCCCATCTCCCCACTAGCTGACTTTATCCCGCCGCTGTTCACTGATTGTCATCCAGTACGGGATTATAGGAGGTGAAAACCTAAATCCAACAACACTCCTAGCACCGGCACTCCTATATTGTAACAATTGTCAGGTTATGAGGGAAATAGATGAATATAATAAAAGATTCCTAGAAAGCAGAGAAATGTGAATTTACGGCCCCAACCGGGGGCGGCAGAACAATTGTAAAATGTGCCGATAGATAAGATCAAATGAATGTAACAATGTGTGTTGTATAATTCTGAACTCACTCCCTAATTATTCAACACTTTGCCCAGCTGAAGGCTGGAGTGAGGCTCACAGATTCACACATCCAGAGCACTGGATGACTTTATCCCGGCGCTGTTTTTTAAATAGCTTGTCATCCAGTACGGTTTTATGGGAATAAATTAAAAAATTAAAAAAATACGTAGGTCAAGATTTGATCTAGGTCAGTGCCAGGGTTAATGTTTAGGTCAAGGTCGGGGTCAGGGTCAAAATTTTTTTTTTTTTTGTCTTCTTTTTTTTACATTCTACAAACAATAAACCATAATGACAATGTGGAAGAAGTTAGTTTTGAAATTCTTGGCAATTTATTTAATGAAAAAAACCACATGTACATAAGTTGAATACCTTTGCTCAATACTTTGTTGAAGCACCTTTAGCACCAATTACAGCCTCAAGTTGTTTTGAGTATGATGCTACAAGCTTGGCACACCTATTTTTGGGCAATTTCTCCCATTCTTCTTTGCAGTACCTCTCAAGCTCCATCAGGTTGGATGGGGAGCGTCAGTGCAGAGCCATTTTCAGATCTCTCCAGAGATGTTCAGTCGGGTTCAAGTCTGGGCTCCACTCCAGGAAATTCACAGAGTTGGCCCATAGCCATTCCTTTGTTATATGGGCTGTGTGCTTAGGGTCGTTGTCCTGTTGAAAGATGAACCGTTGGCACAGTCTAAGGTCCACAGAGCTCTGGAACAGGTTTTCAACAAGGATGTCTCTGTACATTGCTGCATTCATATTTCCTTCAACCCTGGCTAGTCTCTCAGTTCCTGCCTCTGAAAAACATCCCCACAGCATGATGCTGCCACCACCATGCTTCACTGTAGAGATGGTATTGGTCCGGTGTCGAGCGGTGCCTGGTTTTTACATGATGCTTGGCATTCAGGCCAAAGAGTTCAATCTTTGTTTCATCAGACCAGAGAGTTTTGTTTCTCATGGTCTGAGAGTCCCTCAGGTGCCTTTTGGCAAACTCCAGGCGGGCCGCCATTTGCCTTTCACTAAGAAGTGGCTTCCGTCTGGCCACTCTACCATGCAGACCTGATTGGTGGAGTGCTGCAGAGATGCATGTTCTTCTGGAAGGTTCTCGTCTCTCCAAAGAGAAATGCTGGAGCTCTTTCAGTGTGACCATTGGGTGCTTGGTTACCTCCCTAACTAAGGCCCTTCTCCCTCGATCACTTATTTTGCCCAGGCAGCCCGCTCTAGGAAGATTCTTGGTGGTTCCAAACTTCTTCCATTTGTGATGATGGAGGTCACTGTACTCATTGGGACCTTCAATGCTGCAGAAATTATTCTGTACCCTTCCCCAGATCGGTGCCTTGATACAATCCTGTCGCAGAGGTCTACGGACAATTCCTTGGACTTCATGGCTTGGTTTGTGCTCTGACATGCACTGTTACCTGTGGGACCTTCTATAGACAGGTTTATGCCTTTCCTAATCATGACCAATCAACTGAATTTCCCACAGGTGGACTCCAATCAAGTTGTGGAAACATCTCCAGGATGATCAGTGGGAACAGGATGCACCAGAGCTCAATTGTGAGTGTCATGGCAAAGGCTGTGAATACTTATGTACATGCGGGGGGTTTTCATTTTTTATTTTTAATAAATTGCAAAGATTTCAAAACAAACTTCTTTCATGTTGTCCTTATGGGGTGTTGTTTGCAGAATGTTGAGGGGAAAAAAATGAATTTATTCCATTATGGAATAAGGCTGAAACATAACAAAATGCGGCAAAAGTTAAGCGCTGTGAATACTTTCTGGATGCACTGTATTTGCTTTGGAAGAATAAATCACCTCCAGGGTGCCTCACGACTGTCCATAATTTTAGAGGGTGTCTCGGGACTGTCCATAATTTTAGAGGGTGTCTCGGGACTGTCCATAATTTTAGAGGGTGTCTCAGGACTGTCCATAATTTTAGAGGGTGTCTCGGGACTGTCCATAATTTTAGAGGGTGCCTCGGGACTGTCCATAATTTTAGAGTGTGTCTTGGGACTGTCCATAATTTTAGAGGGTGCCTCGGGACTGTCCATAATTTTAGAGGGTGTCTTGGGAATGTCCATATTTTTAAAGGGTGCCTCACGACTGTCCATAATTTTAGAGGGTGCCTCGGGACTGTCCATAATTTTAGAGGGTGTCTTGGGACTGTTCATATTTTAGAGGGTGCCTCACAACTGTCCATAATTTTAGAGGGTGTTTTGGGACTGTCCATAATTTTAGAGGGTGTCTCGGGACTGTCCATAATTTTAGAGGGTGTCTCGAGACTGTCCATAATTTTAGAGGGTGTCTCAGGACTGTCCATAATTTTAGAGGGTGTCTCGAGACTGTCCAAAATTTTCAAGGGTGCCTCGGGATTGTCCATAATTTTAGAGGGTGTCTCGGGACAGTCCATAATTTTAGAGGGTGTCTCGAGACTGTCCATAATTTTAGAGGGTGTCTCAAGACTGTCCATAATTTTAGAGGGTGCCTTGGGACTGTCCATAATTTTAGAGGGTGTCTCGGGACTGTCCATAATTTTAGAGGGTGTCTCGAGACTGTCCATAATTTTCAAGGGTGCCTCGGGATTGTCCATAATTTTAGAGGGTGTCTCGGGACTGTCCATATTTTTAGAGGGTGCCTCACAACTGTCTATAATTTTAGAGGGTGTCTTGGGACTGTCCATATTTTTAAAGGGTGCCTCACGACTGTCCATAATTTTAGAGGGTGCCTCGGGACTGTCTATAATTTTAGAGGGTGTCTTGGGACTGTCCATAATTTTAGAGGGCGTCTCGGGACTGTCCATAATTTTAGAGGGCGTTTCGGGACTGTCCTTAATTTTAGAGGGTGTCTCGGGACTGTCCATAATTTTAGAGGGTGCCTCGAGACTGTCCATAATTTTAGAGGGTGTCTCGAGACTGTCCATAATTTTAGAGGGTGGCTCGAGACTGTCCATAATTTTAGAGGGTGTCTCGAGACTGTCCATAATTTTAGAGGGTGGCTCGAGACTGTCCATAATTTTCAAGGGTGCCTCGGGATTGTCCATAATTTTAGAGGGTGTCTCGGGACTGTCCATATTTTTAGAGGGTGCCTCACAACTGTCTATAATTTTAGAGGGTGTCTCGGGACTGTCCGTAATTTTAGAGGGTGTCTCGGGACTGTCCATATTTTTAGAGGGTGCCTCACAACTGTCTATAATTTTAGAGGGTGTCTTGGGACTGTCCATAATTTTAGAGGGCGTCTCGGGATTGTCCATAATTTTAGAGGGTGTCTTGGGACTGTCCATATTTTTAAAGGGTGCCTCACGACTGTCCATAATTTTAGAGGGTGCCTCGGGACTGTCTATAATTTTAGAGGGTGTCTTGGGACTGTCCATAATTTTAGAGGGCGTCTCAGGACTGTCCATAATTTTAGAGGGCGTTTCGGGACTGTCCTTAATTTTAGAGGGTGTCTCGGGACTGTCCATAATTTTAGAGGGTGCCTCGAGACTGTCCATAATTTTAGAGGGTGTCTCGAGACTGTCCATAATTTTAGAGGGTGTCTGGAGACTGTCCATAATTTTAGAGGGTGCCTCGAGACTGTCCATAATTTTAGAGGGTGTCTTGGGACTGTCCATAATTTTAGAGGGTGCCTCACGACTGTTCATAATTTTAGAGGGTGTCTCGAGACTGTCCATAATTTTAGAGGGTGTCTCAAGACTGTCCATAATTTTAGAGGGTGCCTCAAGACTGTCCATAATTTTAGAGGGTGTCTCGGGACTGTCCATAATTTTAGAGGGTGCCTCGAGATTGTCCATAATTTTAGAGGGTGCCTCGGGACTGTCCATAATTTTAGAGGGTGTCTTGGAACTGTCCATAATTTTAGAGGGTGCCTCACGACTGTCCATAATTTTAGAGGGTGCTTGACTTAAATACGGTCGAGAAACATGGATTTAGAAGATGTGTTGATGTGGCAGTGTGGCTTATTTTATTGTATTTTTCAGAGTTTTCATTATGCAGTGAGCAAAATATAACTGACCTGGATGTTACAAACTGGTACATATTATCAATGTTCTATATATACACCATTAGTGTTCAGGTTCAGAGTC
Organism: Staurois parvus; assembly: GCF_062004578.1. Lineage (NCBI taxonomy): Eukaryota > Metazoa > Chordata > Amphibia > Anura > Ranidae > Staurois > Staurois parvus. The sequence continues at coordinate 51,474 of NW_028319379.1, forward strand.
AGGTTGAATAGGGAGGGGGATATACAACAGTAGACCGCAAAAGCAGCTCTAGCCTCACTCAGACCACATGCACATTAGCGCTTGGGCGCACTTGCAGCACATACTGGTGCTTGAGCTCCCAGGAGGCACAGGTGCAGCATCCAGCCCATCAAAATCTATGACAGGCTGATATATTGTATGCAGTGACTGGACGCTGTACCAGTATGACTTCAGGGACATAGGCCTGGACACAAGAATTATGTTGGTGGCATATAGGGCTGCTGTTAGAAACCGCGGGCCCAAACACAGGGCCGGTGCAAGACTATTTTGCACCCTAGGCAAGACCAGCTACTTGCGCCCCTTTTTTAAAAACAGTAGAAAATATTAACTCAAAACATGAAACTGCTAAATTTCTTTTAATTTGCAAAAATATGGTGCCACCGACACCAATATTAAAGAGGAAATCAGTGTCCTGGACGGACTGTATCTGCGGCTGGCAATGGCACGGTGACAGTTGCAGTGAGTGGAGGATGATGGATCCACACTGACAGATCCCAGGATGGAATTCCCCAGGCAATGGGGGGCGATAAAACGCTCTGACAGCAAGCAGCTGAACTGAGCGATCCCACACACGGACAGATCCGACACAACACACCATCACCAACACTGACACAGATCAGCAGGCACTAGAAGAGCAGGCTGGGGGACCATGGTGATGTCATCACTCACTGACACATTGCACATGTGATGATGTCCAGCCGGGTCACACTCACACAGACATCAGAGTCAGACATTACCTTTCTCCGCAGGCACAGCTCCACCTCTGCTGATAAATGGGAAGAGAAGAGTTGGAACTCCACAGTGATCAGCAGCTGCCAGCCGGCTTGCAGTAAGGGACTGAGTCTGAGAGGAACACTGGAAGGAGCAGCAGCTCAGCTGCTACACTGGCCCCAGACCCCTGGCATCTTCTTCTGTCCTTCTTCCTCTGCCGCCCCTCCTGGCATCCCACACAGAGAGAGTGGTGGCCTGTGCTGCGCCCAGACGCCCTAGTTGGCAGTGCGCCCTAGGCGGCTGCCTAGTTTGCCTAGTGAAAGCACCGGCCCTGCCCATACAACCAAACTGTATGTAGCATCAGTTACACATAGTATACATCACTGTGTTCAAGCAGTGGAACAGGGACTTGTCTCTGGAACAAAAGAGAGTCAGGCTGAGCACTGCTTGTGCCTTGTATTTTTATGAATAGACTTCCTCTGATTGGCTAAGCTGGAGGGGTGGGCAGACATTATCACAGATCTCCACTTCAGACAGATGTGCTGACATCCTGCTGATCCACAAATTTAAGAAAGTTTTGGAGCCCACCCCATCCATAAGCCCACACTAACAGCCCTACAGAAGAGTGAGGCAATCCCCCCCCCCCCCCAGTGCATTGGCTTGATACGTTTACACTTTCAATCAACCTTTTTTTGAATTGTACATCAAGACTTGCATTCTTCTGGACACCAGGCACTCCCCCCCAACAAGTGCTTCTTGGTGAATTGACCTCATAGTCATATCACAAAAGGTAGCAGACCAAGTCCCCAAGTGGGTCCATCACCACTACCCACCATTGGGTTTTACCCACTAGAAGTGATCCCTTCCTCACTCTCCACGGAGCCACCTTACAACTACTAGTGACAGAGCTAATCAGTCCAGTGTGATCTCCAATCCAAACCAGCCACCTCAGCCAGAAGAAGCCTTCTATTCACCCATAAAAACACAGGGCTTCCTCAGCCTGACTCGATATTGTTCATGTGCCAGGAAGTCCCCATATCACTGGTGGAACACATAGCTCTATGCTGTACGGAGCTGATGCATACATAGTTTGAAAAGCGGATACATTTCTTTGTATTGGAAATAATTTCATTGGGCTAAGTTAGCCCAAACAAACTATTTAAAGCTCCCCTACTTGTCATTCCGCCCCTGGTCCTGCACCTTTTTGGTGCGGATGCGATGCGATTTGAGCCATAGAAAATGTAGACAATAGAAAGAATATAGTCGTCTTCCAAAATTCAAATTTCAAAAAGAATAGAATAAAATAGAAAAGAATTGAAAAGAATAAAACAGAATATAATAGAATAAAATAGAATAGAAAAGAATAGAATATAATAGAAAGAAATAGAATACAATATAAAAAATAGAATAAAAAAAGAATAAAATATAAAATAAAGGAATAGAACAGAAAAGAAAACAGAAAAAAAAAAAATTCTAGAAAAGAATAAACTAGAACAGAAAATAGATTAGAACAGGGGCGGACTGACAACTCATTGGGCCCCCGGACAATAGGGGATCATGGGGCCCCTGTGTCCTTGCCCAAACTAAAAAAAGCCTATGAAAAAGGTACCAGGGGCATCTCATGGGGCCCCCTACTGACCCCAGGCCCTCGGGCAGTGCTCGAGTTTCCAAATGGTCAGTCCGCCCCTGGATTAGAACAGAAAATAATAGAATATTAAAAATTGAATAGATTAGAATAGAATAAAATAGAAAGAATATAGCTGTCTTCCGAAATTTGAATTTCAAAAAGAATAGAAAAGAATAAAATAGAATAGAATCAAAAAGATTAAAACACAATAGAGCAAAACAGAAAATAAAAGAATACAATACAATACAATACAATAGAAAAGAATACAATACAATAAAAAGAAACTGAACAGAAAAGATTAGAATGGAAAATAAAGGAATAGAACAGAAAATAATAGCATAAAAAATAAAAAAATAAATTAGAAAAGAATAAAAATAGGTTTGAAAATAAATGAATAGAATTGAACAGAAAATATTAGAAAAATGAATAGATTAGAAAAAAAATTAAATAAAATAAAAAGAATATAACCATCCCCTGACTTTCAAATTGCTAAGAGAATAGAATGGAATAAAACAGAATAGAAAAAAAAATAAAGCAGAATAAATATAAGACTTAGATAAGAATATATATATATATATATATATATATATATATATATATATATATATATGACTAGGATAAGACTAGGACAGAGAGGAATAGAATAGAATAAAGTAGAAACACTATAGCCGTCTTCCGAAATGTGAATTTTGAAAAGAATAGAATAGAATAAAACAGAATAGAATAGAAAAGAATAAAACAGAATAGAAGACAAAATATAAGACTAGGATAAGAATATACATATATATATATATATATATATATATATATATATATATATATATGACTAGGATAAGACTAGGATAGAAAGGAATTGAATAGAATTAAATAGAAAGACTATAGCCGTATTCCAAAATTCGAAAAGAATAGAATAAAACAGAATAGAATAGAAATGAATAAAACTGAATAGAACAGAAAAATATAAGAATAGCATAGAAAAGAACAGAATAAAAACAGAATAGATTAGAATGGAATAAAATAGAAATAATATAGCCATCTTCTGAAATTCAAATTCAATATTTTTGATTTGCATACTTCCAATCGATTGGAAAAATTCAAATCTGGTCGAAAAAGGAATAATCAAAACTAAACTAAACCAATAGTACATAACTTGATGAATCGATCCGAAACGAAACAAACGTGTTTGGGCAATCATTCAGTCCATCGGCCAAAAAAAACCCCAATATCTGATGTACTTATAGTGAGACATATACAGTGAAGGAAATGTGTATTTGCTCCCCGGCTGATGTTGAATGTTCGCCCCTCACACAGAAATGATCGGTCTAACAATGGAATGTTCGCCCCTCACACAGAAATGATCGGTCTAACAATGGAATGTTTGCCCCTCACACAGAAATGATCGGTCTAACAATGGAATGTTCGCCCCTCACACAGAAATGATCGGTCTAACAATGGAATGTTCACCCCTCACACAGAAATGATCGGTCTAACAATGGAATGTTCGCCCCTCACACAGAAATGATCGGTCTAACAATGGAATGTTCGGTGTAACACTGAGAGACAGAATACAACAACAAATTCAGCAGAAATGCGTCTAACAAATGATGACTGATCTGCATGTTCATGAGGGAAAGAAGGATTTGATCCCCTTCACAAAACATGACTTAGTACTTGGTGGCAAATCCCTTGTTGGCAATCACAGAGGTCAGACGTTTCCTGGAGTTGGCCCCCAGGTTCGCACACATCTCAGGAGGGATTTTGGCCCACTCCTCTTGGCAGATCCTCTCCAAGTCATTAAGGTTTGGTGGCTGACGTTTGGCAACTCGAACTTTCAGCTCCCTCCACAGATTTTCAGTTGGAATAAAGTCTGGAGACTGGCTAGGCCACTCCAGGACCTTAATGTGCTTCTTCTTGAGCCGCTCCTTTGTTGCCTTGGCCGTGTGTTTTGGGTCATTGTCATGCTGGAACACCCATCCACCACCCATTTTCAATGCCCTGGCTGAGGGAAGAAGGTTCTCACCCAAGATTTGATGGTACATTGCCCCGTCCATTGTCCCTTTGATGCGGTGCAGTTGTCCTGTCCCCTTAGCAGAAAAACACCCCCAAAGCAGAATGTTTCCACCACCATGTTTCACAGTTGGGATGGTGTTCTTGGGGTCATAGGCAGCATTCCTCCTCCTCCAAACACGGCGAGTTGAGTTGATGCCAAAGAGCTTGATTTTGGTCTCATCTGACCACAACACTTCCCACCAGTCCTCCTCTGCATCATTCAGATGTTCAGTGGCAGACTTCAGACGGGCCTGGACATGTGCTTTCTTGAGCAGAGGGACCGTGCGGGCACTGCAGGATTTCAGTCCTTGTCGGCGTCGTGTGTTACCAATTGTTTTCTTGGTGACTGCGGTCCCAGCTGCCTGGAGATCATTGACAAGATCCTCACGTGTAGTTCTGGGATGATTCCTCACTGTTCTCATGATCATTGACACTCCACGAGGGGAGATCTTGCATGGTGCACCAGACCTAGGGAGACTGACACTTGTTTTGTGTTTCTTCCATTTGTGAATGATTGCACCAACTGTTGTCACCTTCTCACCAAGCTGCTTGGCCATAGTTTGGTAGCCCAGTCCAGCCTTGTGTAGGTCTACAATCTTGTCCCTGACATCCTTGGACAGCTCTTTGGTCTTTGCCATGGTGGAGAGTTTGGAATCTGATGGTTTGATTGCTCCTGTGGACAGGTGTCTTTTATACAGGTAACACAATGAGATTAGCAGCACTCCCTTTAAGAGACTGCTTCTAATCTCAGCTTGTTACCTGTATGAAAGACACCTGGTAGCCAGAAATCCTGCTGAATGATAGGGGATCAAATCCTTCTTTCCCTCATGAACATGCAGATCAGTCATCATTTGTTAGACGCATTTCTGCTGAATTTGTTGTTGTATTCTGTCTCTCAGTGTTACACCGAACATTCCATTGTTAGACCGATCGTTTCTGTGTGAGGGGCGAACATTCCATTGTTAGACCGATCATTTCTGTGTGAGGGGCGAACATTCCATTGTTAGACCGATCATTTCTGTGTGAGGGGCGAACATTCAACATGAGCCGGGGAGCAAATACACATTTCCTTCACTGTATATGTCTCACTATAATTACATCAGATATGTTTTTTTTTTTTGGCCGATGGACTGAATGATTGCCCAAACACGTTTGTTTTGTTTCGGATCGATTCATAAAGTTACGTACTATTGGTTTAGTTTAGTTTTGATTATTCATTTTTCGACCAGATTTGAATTTTTCCAATCGATTGGAAGTATGCGAATCGAAAATATTGAATTTCAGAAGACGGCTATATTCTTTCTATTTTATTCCATTCTAATCTATTCTGTTTTTATTCTGTTCTTTTCTATCCTATTCTTATATTTTTCTGTTCTATTCTGTTTTATTCTTTTCTATTCTATTCTGTTTTATTCTATTCTTTTTGAATTTTGGAAGAGGGCTTTAGTCTTTCTATTTTATTCTATTCAATTCCTTTCTATCCTAGTCTTATCCTAGTCATATATATATATATTCTTATCCTAGTCTTATATTTTCTCTTCTATTTTGCTTTATTATTTTCTATTCCATTCTGTTTTATTCTTTTCTATTCTTTTCTGTTTTATTCTATTCTATTTGAAATTCAAATTTCGGAAGACGGCTATAGTCTTTCTATTTTATTCTATTCAATTCCTTTCTATCCTAGTCTTATATATATATTCTTATCCTAGTCTTATATTTTCTCTTCTATTTTGCTTAATTTTTTCTCTTCTATTCTGTTTTATTCTTTTCTATTCTATTCTTTTCAAAATTCAAATTTCGGAAGACGGCTATAGTGTTTCTACTTTATTCTATTCTATTCCTCTCTGTCCTAGTCTTATCCTAGTCATATTTATATATATATTCTTATCCATGTCTTATATTTATTCTGCTTTATTTTTTTTTCTATTCTATTCTGTTCTGAATTTGTTGTTGCTATTCTGTCTCTCGGTGTTACAATACACCGAACATTCGATTTTTAGACCGATCATTTCTTTGTAAGGGGCAAACATTCAACATCAGCAGGGGAGCAAATACGCATTTCCTTCACTGTACAGTCATCTGAAGCAGCGGGTGAGGGGATCTGCATGCAGCATGGATCACACAGACAATGTATGGAATGAAGAAACCTTTATTATTGGATACAATGGAAGAAGCGATCACAGGTCATACAATCATACCCATCATATACTACACATTGCAGTCCTGGGAGTCCATGTGTGACATCACATATACTGACATAGTATCTCATACATCACACATCTATCACCCATCCCCAACGCGTTTCGAGACTCGCTTTTCCTCCGATGGACCATATTGAGAATGAAAAAAAATGTGGGAAGGAATATACACAGAACAAAAGAAACTGTATACATCACATTGTTGTCACCTTTACAGTACCGCTTACAGAAACGGTGGATAGATGGTACACGCAGGATGTGGAAAAACAGCCTAGAGATGAAAAACGATAGTAAATAGTATACAGGCGTACCTCGGCTTACGAATTTAATTAGTTCGTTTTGCAAAAAATTCATAAACTGAAACGCTGTTTCCCATAGGAATGCATTGAAAACCAATTAATCCATTCCGGAGGTCAGAAGAAAGTTAAAAAAAAGTATTTTATCTATTCAAAACTCTCTAGAAAGTGCACTTTAAAGGCATAAATACTGTACAGGGACATGATTAAAAAAAAATTTGTAAATGCATTGAAAACCAATTAATCCATTCCGGAGGTCAGAAAAAAGTAAAAAGAAGTCTTTTATCTGTTCAAAACTCTTTATAAAGTGCACTTTAAAGGCATAAATACTGCACAGGGACGATTAAAAATTAATTTGTAAATGCATTGAAAACCAATTAATCTGTTCCAGAGATCAGAAAATTAAAAAAAAAAATTCTTATTGGTTCAAAACTGTTTATAAAGTGCACTTTAAAGGCATAAATACTGTACAGGGACATGATTAAAAAAAAATTGTAAATGCATTGAAAACCAATTAATCCGTTCCAGAGGTCAAAAAAAGTCTTTTATCTGTTCAAATCTCTCTAGAAAGTGCACTTTAAAGGCATAAATACTGTACAGGGACATGATCTAAAAAAAATTTGTAAATGCATTGAAAACCAATTAATCCGTTCCGGAGGTCAGAAAAAAGTAAAAAAAGAAGTCTTATCTGTTCAAAACTCTTTATAAAGTGCACTTTAAAGGCATAAATACTGTACAGGGACGATTAAAAAAAAAATTGTAAATTAATTAAAAAACAATTAATCTGCTCGTATTGCAAAAAAAAAATTCATAAACCGAGGCATTATTTTCAATGGATTTTCATTCGTAAAATGAAAATTCCGTTAACCGCGGCGTTCGTAAATCGAGGTACGCCTGTACTATGGTATAAAAATGAGCTACCCCATCCTGGCCAAGAAGGGAAAGAGGGAGACCTGTAGTGGAGGCGCTGAAATAATATAAAGTAAATTAATGATAATAATAATTAAAAAATAATTAAAAAAAGGATCCTGAAGAAGACTACCGAAGGATCCTGAAGAAGACTACGAACATGTAGTACATGTCGGTAGTCCTCCTCCATAGCAACTCTTCTTTGTCATTGCGGGTAAATAATGGATTCCGAGCAGAAGCAATGCGTTGTCACTGAGTTCCTGATGAAGGAGAGGTTCCGGCTGCCCGACATCCACAGGAGGCTGCAGAATGTTCGCAGAGATGACATCGCTGACGAGAGCCATGGGCACAGATGGAGGAAGACGTTTCACTGGTTCCCTCCTGGCCTATTGTACAGTGACGGCTGGGTGGGACCGCTCTCATATGACGTCCTCCCGTTCTTGCCGTGCATGCGCACCCCCGGGGACACAGCACACCACCGATCAGGGTAAGAAGCCAATGATGTTGGCTCTTTACCATGTACTCATCTGTGTTCAATCACAGCTGATCACATGTAAACAAATGGCGGTTATCGGCATTTCCTTTCCTGAGCACTGTCACTTTCTGAGGAAAGGAAAGCCAATAAGTGGCTTTCCTGTGACAGGGGGTATTTACACTGATAACCAGGGCATTGATTATCTGTGCAGCTACATCAGTGCAGCATATCAGTGCCCATCAGTACAGCCCCAGTAGGGGAGCATATCAATGGCCATCAGTGCAACATAACAGTGCCCAGCAGTGCAGTCCCCATCAATGCAGCATATCAGTGCACATCAGTGCCGCCTCATAAGTGCCACTTCATCAGTGCCCATAAGTGCAGCATATCATTGCCCATCAATGCAGCATATCAGTGTCGCCTATCAGTGTTCATCAGTGCTGCCTTATCATTGCAGTCTCATCAGTGCCCATCAGTGCATATAATCAGTGCCCATAAGTGCAGTATATCATTGCCCATCAGTGCAGCATATCAGTGCCGCCTATCAGTGTTCATCAGTGCTGCCTTATCAGTGCAGTCTCATCAGTGCCTCTTCATCAGTGTCCATCAGTGCTGCCTTATCAGTGCCTCTTCATCAGTGCCCATCAGTGCAGCTTATCAGTGTCCATCAGTGCTGCCTCATTAGTGCAGCCTCATCAGTGCCCATCAGTGCAGCCTATCAGTGCCTATCAGTGCTGCCTTATCAGTTCAGCTTCATCAGTGCCTCTTCATCAGTGCCCATCAGTGTAGCTTATCAGTGTCCATCAGTGCTGCCTCATCAGTGCTGCCTCATCAGTGCAGCCTCATCAGTGCAGCCTATCAGTGCCCATCAGTGCTGCCTCATCAGTGCAGCCTATCAGTGCCCATCAGTGCTGCCTCATCAGTGCAGCCTATCAGTGCCCATCAGTGCTGCCTGTCAGTGCCCATCAGTGCTGCCTGTCAGTGCCCATCAGTGCTGCCTGTCAGTGCCCATCAGTGCTGCCTGTCAGTGCCCATCAGTGCTGCCTGTCAGTGCCCATCAGTGCTGCCTGTCAGTGCCCATCAGTGCTGCCTGTCAGTGCCCATCAGTGCAGCCTATCAGTGCAGTCTCATCGGCGCACATCAGTGACGAAGAAAAATTACATATTTGCAAAATTTTATAATAGAGACAAAGATAAAGGGATTTTTTTCAACATTTTCAGTCTTTTTTTGTTTGTTTAGCAAAAAACAAAAATACCCCAGTGGTGACGCTTCCCCTCCGCCCTAAAGTAGAAATACTGCTACAGGGCAGCCGGGGTGTGCAAAATCACATATATATATCTGATTTTGCAGTTTCGGGTAGGGGGCGTGCATGAGCCCTACCCGTGCCGCCATTAGCGGCCTCGGCTGTCAATCACCGGGTCCGGGCCAGTGATTCCTCACTGGCACCCAGCAATTGCAGAGTATTACCAACGAGGGAGAGTCCTGCAAGTAAACAACACAGATCTCTCCCCAGTCAGCTCCTGCACACTGCTTTGTATGGCTCTGCATAGCACAGTCATTCAAAGCAGTGGGCTTACAGTGTAACACAGCACACAGTTAACCCTTTGATCACCCCCACATGTTAACCCCTTCCTGCCCAGTGTCATTAGTACAGCGTCAGTGCTTTTTATTAGCACTGATCACTGTATTGGTGTCACTGGGGATGTCAGTGACGCCAAGTCAGTTGCCCCCCAGTGTCAGAATGTCCGCCGCAGTCCCGCTCATTAATTTACACGGATTGGGATTTTTTTGTAGCAAAGACATGTCACAGAATGCATTTTGGCCTAAATTCATGACGAAATTAGATTTTTTCAATTTTTTTACTGGATATGTTTAATGGCAAAAAGTCCAAAATATTGTTTTTTATTTCAAAATGGTCGGTCTTTTTGTGTTTATAGCGCAAAACATAAAAAACGCACGGGTGATCAAATACCACCAAGAGAGAGCTCCATTTGTGGGAAAAAAAGGCCGTAAATTTAATTTGGTTAAAATGTTGCATGACCGCGCAATTGTCACTCAAAGTGCAACGGCACTGAAAGCTGAAAATTGGCCTGGGCAGGAAGGGGGTGAGAGCACTGCCCGAGGGCCTGGGGTCAGTAGGGGGCCCCATGAGATGCCCCTGGTACCTTTTTCATAGGCTTTTTTTAGTTTGGGCAAGGACACAGGGGCCCCATGATCCCCTATTGCCCGGGGGCACCATGAGTTGTCAGTCCGCCCCTGGGTGAGAGTGCCAGTATTGAAATGGTTAAAAAAGGAGAATCGAGCACTGAAGATGAACCAAGCAGCGGCGGACCATCAATGTCGGACATCTTGCATCCCCTCCCCCATCAAGAACTCAATGTTCTTCTGCTGGGGATCCATTGTTTACCTGCAATGAATATGAAGAGCTGCAAAGGAGGGAAAGTCGCTGGACAAACGTGTGATGTTCGAACGACTTCTGTAAATCATGAAAAGGTTTTGCCCGCTTTGGCATGCCGTTCAGTGCCGCCCTCGTATTTGTGGTAACATTGGTCTCACAGATACAGCGATACATTGACAACATCCTCGGAAAGGCTTCTAAATGGGGTATTTAAGGAATAAAAAAGAATTTAGAAACAGTGAAAATAGAAAATTTAAAAACAGCGAAATTAAAAAATGACTAAAAATATAAATGTTGATATATAATGTTCTTATAAATGTTGTTGGTGTCATCAGTCTTTCCGGACCTCTTCAGTCCCATCAATATGTGTTGTGCAGATTACGGGACGGAGTTGGATACAGAAGGATCCCCCGGGATATAGATCCTGGTTCTCCATCCTAGAAATACTCCAGTTCATCCTCCCTCTCCTTGTTCAGCTGGAAAGCCACTAAAGACGGGCCGGCCTTTCCTTGGTGCAGCGGGACGAACACCTTGATGTGGATGTAAGAGTTCTCTCCGGTCTCAGCCTGAAAAGATCCAAAGTTCACCGGATAACAATTAGACTTTTCATCTTTGTGTTTTCACTGACATCCTAGTTATATTGTTAGGCTTTATATCAGGAATACGAACTCTGATGTATTCTGGTGACTACATGACGGTGCAAGGTCCCGCTGGGCGAGGATTGACACAAGGAAGGCTTAATGCATGTCTTAATGCATGGGCAGTGCCCAGGGGCCCCAGGTGCATAGGGGGCCCATGGTCATCTTGTATTTATATCATACTTTCAAGCTGTCCCGGATTTGTTGGGAAGGTAAGACTTTTTACTAAGCTGTCTCAGCATGGCCCAGGCGGCATCCTAGAATCTATACTGTGCCGTCCCGATTCCACTTGTACTGTGCCCTCCTGCCTCCCCCTGTACTGTGCCCTGCCGACTCCCTCTGTACTGTGCCCTCCTGCCTCCCCTGTACTGTATCCTTCTGCCTCCCCCTGTATTGTGCCCTCCTGCCTCCCCTGTACTGTGCCCTGCCGACTCCCTCTGTACTGTATCCTTCTGCCTCCCCCTGTATTGTGCCCTCCTGCCTCCCCTGTACTGTGCCCTGCCGCCTCCCCTGTACTGTGCCCTGCCGACTCCCTCTGTACTGTGCCCTTCTGCCTCCCCCTGTACTGTGCCCTCCTGCCTCCCCTGTACTGTATCCTTCTGCCTCCCCCTGTATTGTGCCCTCCTGCCTCCCTCTGTACTGTGCCCTGCCGACTCCCTCTGTACTGCGCCCATCTGCCTCCCCTGTACTGTGCCCTGCCGACTCCCTCTGTACTGCGCCCATCTGCCTCCCCTGCACTGCGCCCTCCTGACTCCCCCTGCACTGCGCCCTCCTGACTCCCCCTGCACTGCGCCCTCCTGACTCCCCCTGCACTGCGCCCTCCTGACTCCCCCTGCACTGCGCCCTCCTGACTCCCCCTGCACTGCGCCCTCCTGACTCCCCCTGCACTGCGCCCTCCTGACTCCCCCTGCACTGCGCCCTCCTGACTCCCCCTGCACTGCGCCCTCCTGACTCCCCCTGCACTGCGCCCTCCTGACTCCCCCTGCACTGCGCCCTCCTGACTCCCCCTGCACTGCGCCCTCCTGCCTCTCCCTGCACTGCGCCCTCCTGACTCCCCCTGCACTGCGCCCTCCTGACTCCCCCTGCACTGCGCCCTCCTGACTCCCCCTGTACTGCGCCCTCCTGACTCCCCCTGTACTGCGCCCTCCTGACTCCCCCTGTACTGCGCCCTCCTGACTCCCCCTGTACTGCGCCCTCCTGCCTCTCCCTGTACTGCGCCCTCCTGCCTCTCCCTGTACTGTGCTCTCCTGCCTCTCCCTGTACTGTGCTCTCCTGCCCCTCCTGTACTGTGCTCTCCTGCCCTCCTGTATTGTGCTCTCTTGCCCCTCCTGTACTGTGCTCTCCCGCCTCCCCCTGTACTGTGCTCTCCCGCCTCCCCCTGTACTGTGCTCTCCCGCCTCTCCATGTACTGTGCTCTCCCGCCTCCCCCTTTACTGTGCTCTCCCGACTCCCCCTGTACTGTGCCCTCCCGACTCCCCCTGTACTGTGCCCTCCCGACTCCCCCTGTACTGTGCCCTCCTGACTCCCCCTGTACTGTGCCCTCCCAACTCCCCCCCTGTACATATAACATGCGTCTGCTGATTGTAGAAACACCCAAACCTGCGACAATCAGGTCACATAAAGCCAACATTACCTTGAAAAAGTAATTCTTGCCGGCAACAACCTGAGTACTGACAAGGACCGCCTTAAATCTGCTGAGGTTCATCCCGGACAGTTTCACAAACTCTTTCTTCACCTGGAAACAACAAACAAACTGCATCAGGTTTGGAAAGACTCAAATATAATCATTGCTGGTTGCATCAGACTATCCAGATTGTCGCAGCAGATCCTGCACAGTGCAGCTGACAGCTACTTCAGGAGAGAAGCCATGTATGCAGAGGAATCAGAGAGTCAGAGAACAGAATCCTATGTGGACTGCAGTCATTCCAAAATGATATACCTCTAAACAGGGGCGGACTGACAACTCATGGGGCCCCCGGGCTATAGGGGATCATGGGGCCCCTGTGTCCTTGCCCAAACTCAAAAAAGCCTATGAAAAGGGTACCAGGGGTGTCTCATGGGGCCCCCTACTGACCCCGGGCCCTGGGGCAGTGCCCAAGTTTCCAAATGGTCAGTCTGCCCCTGCCTCTAAATATTAGACGTGTGCTTGTTTGGTTCGGAATCAAAATTCGGATGAAATTTTCATTA